>NT_039634.4:1055000-1306815 GCF_000001635.26 Mus musculus | reverse complement strand
CCTCCCTCCCTCCCTCCCTCCCTCCCTCCCTCCCTCCCTCCCTCCCTCCCTTTATTTCCATATCTCTTTGTCTCTCCACTGTCCAAGAAAAGAAAAACAGAATATATTCATTGGCTTCCACTCTAAAGCTCTCCTCCAGAAATGGAGAGTGTCTGTCTACTCACGCTAAAGCAGCAGCTATCAACCAGTGTGAGTTAGGATGATCTCTCTGGGGGTTGCATATCAGATATCCCGCATATCATGTATTTACATTATGATCCATAGCAATAGCAA
This sequence comes from Mus musculus, assembly GCF_000001635.26. Lineage (NCBI taxonomy): Eukaryota > Metazoa > Chordata > Mammalia > Rodentia > Muridae > Mus > Mus musculus. The sequence goes on along the minus strand of NT_039634.4, from coordinate 1,306,542 downwards.
GATTACAGTTATGAAGTAGCAAGGTAATAATGGTTTTATGGTTGGGGGGGGTCACCACAACATGAGGAACTGCATTAAAGGGTCTCAGCATTGGGTGAGGAAGACGGTGCGAGTCATCTCCCTGGGAACCCATCCTTCAGAAGCACTGTCTGAGACAGTTCTGAGTTGTGGAAACCAAGTACACGTATGGTCACGCAATATACAAAGCGAGCATCCTGAGAGCAGGGAAGAACCTCAGAGGGTGAACCTGGAAGATACAGGTTAAAAAAGCCTCCGCATGGCCAAACATTCGGGGATGGGAGGGGCAGGCGGGCAGCTACAGAAGGCCCATCGGCCAACACACAAACACTGCCTGCTGTAGTTTGACTTCACAGAGGCCGCACAACGGGAAGCTCAAAACTCTTTCTTCAGGTCTGTGGCAAACCCAAATTTGTGTTATCAGATGAAGGCACCACAAGTGGGGTTGAGTTCACTGAATGGGAAGCTAACAGTTCCCTTCAGAAGAGTGGGCGTGGTCCAGTCCTGTGTCTCCCAGGGCCTGAGACAACTTACCCATTCTTGTAGACCTAGAAAAGTCTTGGTCGCATGGCCAGGATCCTGACCGTTGAGCTGTGACCATGGCCACTTTCTAAGATGACAGGCTTGTTCCACTTTTCTACCGCACATTCTGATCACATCCTATTTTTCTGTCATGTCTCCCTGGTCTCTCTGAATGTCTCATCCCTTCCTTCTCTCTAGGATTTTGGTGTCAAAGACTTCTGTGCAGATGTGCTGCACAGTGTCCCTCCTTTGGCCTTGACAACTCTGGACAGAAGTTACAGGTTCTTAGGAAGAGTGTCTCTGAGGTGGCGGGTGTGTTGATCCTGTGGTGCCATGTGCTAGGTTCTTCCATAACTTAAGTCTCTCTCTGTCTCTGTCTCTCTCTTGCTCTCTCTCACTCTCTCTTGCTCTCTGTCCTATCTCTCTTGCTCGCTCCTCTCTCTGTTTTTCTCTCTGTCTCTCTCTCCTCTCGTCCCCTTGCTCTCTCTGCATTTTCCCCCGTGGAAGTGAGTGATGAACTGTACCCACACATCAGGGGAGGAGGGTTACATGCTATCTCTGGCAAGGAAGTTATAAAAGAACCTGTGGACCGACTAGTGGTTTTTCTCCTTAGCCACTCCACTGATTCCAGAACCACTCAGCAGGTCTTGCCTAGGGCAGTCAGGACTGGAGAGTTTCCCTCTTTCTTTTGCACTTATTATTTTGAATTATTTTCTAAAGAAGAACTCTCTCCAGGGCTGAGGAGATGGCTTCTTTGGTAAAGTGTTTGACACACAAATGTGAGGACTTGAGCTAGGATTCCTAAGACCTAGAGCCAGGTGTGGTGGTGCAAACATATATTCCCAACACTAGGGAGATGGATACAGGATTCCTGGGCTGGGTGCTTGACTAGTCTATCTAGTCAGTGGGTTCTAGGTCGAAGGAGAACCTGTCCAAAAAACTAAAACGTAGAAATGATTGAGGAAGACACACAAAATGAACTTCTGACTTGCATGCATGCACACACACACACACACACACACACACACACACACACACACATCCTTGAACAGTCTCCTATATACACACACAATCACCATCCACCCCACCCTTGTGCATACACACATGTGCACACACAGGTCTCTCTTCCCCGTTTTTTTTTTTTTCAGTTCTGTTGTAAATTTATCAGTGTAGAAGATTTGGATATGCTTATTTTAATCTTTGTGTCATAAACCAGAGCTATCTTGATTTATTTATTGCTCTGCATTGACCTTCAAGAATACTTATATTCCTTTTGACATGTCCCTTTGGATCTACCTGATTTGAGCATGTCTTTTGTTAGGTTTTGAATAACAATGGTCCTCTACTGAATTATGACATAAATTGCAAATGCAGGTTGAAATGTGGTACCTACGCCAGATCTATCCCACAATATGGCTTAGCAGCACCCTGCCACCTTGCAGAGAGTCTGCTATTTGTCTTGTTGGGCTGGTGTCTATATTTTTCTTGTCTTGGTCACTGCTGCTGCCCAGGTTCTTGAGAGAGGTTGTCACTGTGTGATAGTTGGCTGAAAGAAGTTAAAATTTCACAGTTCCAAGTACGGTTTCTACTGACTCCATGGCACTTCCATACTGTAAAATGATAGTGGTGTTAATGGCAGCTGGAACTCCTCCAGTATTGTACTGTAGACTGCTTCTTACATCATGGGAAGGTGCTATTCTTGTTCAGAAGGCAGCAGGAGGATGTGGTATGCAGTCACTGGCATGTACTAGCTCTAGCGAGGAGTTGAGGTCAGCCAAGGATCTGAGGACAGGTGCAAAGATAATGTGCAAAACAAGACCCACAGGCAAGTAGGGACATGACTACCAGACTCAGGCAAGTGTGGACGCAGGCTGCCAAGAGTCAGGCAGGTGTGGACACAGGCTGCCACACTCAGGTGGGTGTAGACACAACTGCCAGACTCAGGCAAGTGTGGACACAGGCTACCACACTCAGGCAAGTGTGGAAACAACTGCCATACTCAGGCAAGTGTGGACACAGGCTGCCATACTCAGGCAAGTTTAGACATGAGCTGCCACACTCAGGCAGGTGTAGACTCAGGCTGCTAGATGCACTTCTGTCAGGTCCTTCAGGGGCTCCTTGGAGTAGAAAACCAGGAAAGTTGGAGAAGATGTCCCCCTAATGCACAGTAGATGAACTGGTCATGTGCAGGCCAGAGGGGAAAGTATGTGGATGGTCTATTTGCAGCCATTTCCTCCTGAGGTCATGGACAAGAGGAACTAGCCTTGTAACCATGGCAACTCTGCTTTTTCCCTCCTCAGATTGGGATTGTTTTATGCAAACTGCTCCTTTTTCTTTCCTTTTCCCTCTTGACTCTCAGGACGCCCACATCCTAGAACTTGGGTCACTCTGTGCAGCGATGATCCCAGCCAGTGTGCTGAGGGACATCCTCCCTGAGAGCACAACCTGCTTTGCTGCTGTGGGAAACGTAAGGCACTAGGTATTTCAGACACAAGACTCCAGCAGGCACATTCTGTAGGCCATGTACAATGGATTAGGGACCCAATTCTGATTTATTAAATCATATAAATTAGAGTGTTTACCAATAGTCTAAGCTATGAGTTTGCACAATAACTAGTGGGGCACGCATTTTATGGACTTCTGGGAGGTAGTATTTCTTATGTTAAGGCTACATATGAAATGTATCATATATATGAAAAAATATATATGAATATATATGAAAATGTATCATCTACCCATCCCTCCGTCCATTCATCTAGTCATCCATCCTACAGATACATTATGCTTTGTGGATTCTAAGATTGACTTTATATTCTGGTGACAGCTTCTATCCGAATGAGATAATGTGTATATTATTCTGGCTTAATAGCTTGAAAGCTAAACCACTTTTCAATTTCTAAAATTATTTTTTATTTTTAATTAAAATTTAAAATATAGATTAATTTTAAATTTTAAATTAATTTATATTACTTATGTATGTTGGTATTTTGCCTGCACGAGTGTGTGAGGGTGTCGGTTTCCCTGAAATTGGAGTTGCAGACACTTGTGAGTTGCCGTGTAGGTTCTGCGAATTGAACCTGGGTCCTCTGGAAGAACAGCCAGTGCTCTAAACCTCTGAGTGGAGTCCCCAGCCCCTGAAAACTAAAACATTATTATTTCAATTAGTATTCAACTAAATGAATGAGTGTATGCATTCACTCAAGGTCATTGTGCCTTGTATATACAATGTATATATGTTACACATACATTGTATATAGATCACACATATGTGCTATGTAATCAAATGAAGCTGGATAAAGGAGCTGGGGTGGGGGCTAGAGGGGCAGATTTTGGAGGGAGATTTCCAGTGGCCATCAGTGAGTCTGTGAGGTCTGAAGTGTATCTATCATACCTTGAAAAGCTGAAGGCAGATCACCTTTCTAGCCAAACCCCATCATTACAGCGAGATGCAGACGATTCATGGTTCCATGTGCGATTAGGAAAGGAATTGGTTTCCATTACTAAGGAATGGTGAGGGCTTTGAATCATGTTCACACTTTCCTTTTAAACATTCTCAGACTTTTGATCTTAATGGTCAAATCAGATAGGAGGAAATTAAGCTTGTAAAATTAAGCATTGAGAGAAAGCTTGTTTCCTTACTTGGAGCAAGCCACTGAGAGTGTGACCACCGAGTTATTCTATCATCTGTTTGTGGTTAGGTTTGGTGCCAGTGGGCATGTATGTGGGGCAGGTTTTCATGGGAAGGTAGAACAGGAAGCTTGCATGCTTAAATGCTGGTGGACTTTGGATACATCTCAGAAACAATGGAGACTTTGGCTTTAACAACTATTTTAGCACCTAGTCGTTTTCTGATGATTGCAGTAGGTAGGTGCTGATCAGTGCTTCTCAGCAGAAATGATGGATACCATCCTGTGGACAGAGAGCAACCTCAGTGGGTGTTTCATCTGTGCCTTCTCACAGGTAGAATACGCTAGTCACTGGCAGAGTACCCTAGTCACCATCCGTCAGTGTGGCAGCGTGCCTCTCACCCCGCAAGACAGTTACTCTTCAGCTGCTGACCTAGAGCTTGGCAAGTGGACTAGGCTGGTGGGCAGGTGAGCCTGGGATCCTGATTGTCCACCTAGCCTTGAGATCCCAAGTGAAGTCCAAGTGAGTCTGGGTATCCAGCCTTGTGCAGATCTCATGCTTGTGCAGCAGTCAGCTTTGTACCTGAGCATCTCCCCAGCCTAGAGGTCCTTATCTGTAAAGAGCTTCTTTGGATTTCCTCATTTTTAACATCGGAATCGGTCCATCACTGACCTCCGTGGCCTCACTTGGTCTGCTTACGAGTGAATGTGCTTGGACACTGTCTTCGATGTGTGGGTGTCATTCACCACAGCCTCCCTGACAGACTAAGCAGCAGGGCACAGGTAGACCAGGAAGCCAGTGTCATGGTGCTGACCCAGGGGAGAAATGCTCAGAGGCACATAGCTTCAAACTCCACAGGAAGCCAGACCTCAGTCCCTGGGGACCTCCCCCACTCCCTTCTCCCTGGTGATCAGTCTTGTATAAAAAAAAAGTGCATAAGACATCTTCCATTGATCGCTTTTTGAGTTTCTTATTTAGAGTCAAAACGTAAATTATTTTGTACTGTTCCTCTGTGGCAGTTTTCATAAACTCTTACAAAAGTAAATAAAATAGAATTTGAGGAGCTGTGGAAAGTGTCCCAGGACAGGACCAGGATGTGTAATATCCTGCACACACTAAAGTTATGCCTATGCAATGCAAATGACACATTAAAGAGACAAATTCTTCAGGAGAGCATTGTAGAAAATCAGCAAGTGTGAATACTTGTAACTCATGAAGATGACACTGGAGCCAAATGGGGCTGCACTTATCAGTGCACTGCGCGTGGGCTATGCACAGGACTAGGGGTACCTTAGGGTTTTACTGCTATGAACGGACACCGTGAACAAGGCAACTCTTATAAGAACAGCATTTAATTGGGGCTGGCTTACAGGTTCAGAGGTTCAGTTCATTATCAGGGGCATGGTACAGAAGGAACTGAGAGTTCTATGTGTTGTTCTGAAGGCAAACAGGAGAAGAGAGGGTGATACTATAGACTTAACATTCCTAGGGAGAATTCCTGCTTCTCAGGTTGTTCATGAATTTACATGCTGTCAGCATTGGAGGGGTTCCCCACAGCCTGCTCTTTACACTCGCAGGACATAGGGTTAAGCCACAGTCTAATGAAATGGATTATTATCACAGACCAATGTAATCAATGGATGAACTGCTGAATCATGAGGCTCAGCACCTAGGTCTTGGTGCCACCGCACCTGGCTTTCATGTGTAGCTTTTTTTCCTCTTTTTTTTCTTTTTTCTTTTCTTTTCTTTTCTTTTCTTTTTTTTTTTTTTAAATGTGGGCTCTCAGGGTGGAGCTCAAGGTGTTTATAAGGCAAGTCCTTTAGCAACTGAATTATCGTCCCGTTCTTGGTTTATGGGCTGGTTGTCTTGACACAGCCACCTCCTGTTGGGCCCTGACAGCTCCACATCTGTGAAGACTATAGAGGGGGCGGTAGGTGGTCACTCTCGAATTTTGTGTCCTGAAGTTACAGATGTAATGGAACACACCAAGGGCCGTACCCCATGCTTCCCACTTTCCCGCACTCGACTACTAAAGAGGGGCTCATAAGACATTGCACTGTTTTTGACTGTGGCTTATTTAAGCAGTATAAAGTATATCCCAGCCATGATTTATCCTCTAAATTATGGGTCTCAAACTTTTGGTCTCAGAATCTTTTTATGTAGGTTGTGTCTATTGACACTTAGGGAAATTAGATAGGGAGTCAGAAAATTTGAAACATCCACTTTTAAATTCTCTCACATGTGATGGTGATACATGTTAACGCAGAGAGTATGCTTTTAAGAAAAAAATAGTTCTATTTAATTTGGGTTTAGAGAGAAAATGTATTCATTACCAGCTTGATAAACCGCAATGCTCAGCCTACAGTGTCAGTGGGTTCCCGTGTGTTTTCGGGGGATTACCTGTTTTGTTCTGAGTTAAAGTGTAGCCTCTGGCAAACATCTTGAACAGCTGTGGGAAGATGGCAGCAGGAAAAGGGAAACATGTGTTGAGCTGCACAGTCCCCGAAGGGCCCTGGAATCCCCAGGGTATTCCTGGACCACCCTTGGACAGCTGCAACATGGTATCAAGTGTTTTGCTGAGCAGAGGCCCAGGGGTCCATTCTCTGTCTTCCTTTAGCGATCACTGTCACAGCTGAATTGTCTCTGTGGTAATGTGTGTCCTGATCCCCAAAACCTCAGAATGTGACATTTTTGATAAAATCCTTATAGAGGTCATCAAGTTCAGATGAGCTCGTTAGGGTAGGCTCTGTTCCACTGTGAGTGGGGTCCTAATGTAAAGGCCATTTAGGCCCAGAGACAGGCATGTGCAGAGGGGAGAAATGTGAAGAACAGGAAGATGGTCCTTGGACTAGAGTGGTCCATTTCCAAACCAAGGAGAGGAGTATCAGGAACCAATATGGCTGACATTGGCCTTAAACTTCAACCTCCAGAGATTTGTGTCTTCAGCCACCCAGCCAGTGACAATGTTTGTCTGATCCACAGATGAACGTGTCCTCACTGCCCAACATTGAAACTGGGTTCAAAGGAGGCCAAGAGACCCAGGTTGCCAACTTGAATAAAAGCTCAAGAGATGGAAAAGAGCTACCCTTCCGTAACGGAGAGCAATCAGACCCTGGGGTGCTCTGGGAATGGAGTTCTCCACAGGCCGGCACAACATCCAACAGTTATAAAAGCCCTTTCCTCAAACATCTTGATTCCTTAGTTTAAACAGGAAACAGCTGGTAGTTTGCATGGTTGCTCAAGCCTAGAACCCTGCGTCTGTGTGTGGGCATGTGAGGACAGAGGGACTCCATGTTTGACTTTCGTCTTCCCAGACCCGTTCTCTGTCCCACCTCACGGGTGGCACTGATGTGAGGCGGGGATTCGCTGGTGTGGTGACTTCTTTCTATTGTTGCCGCTCCTGTAGTCCCCTGACTGCTTTCCTTAAGAGAGAAGTGAGTGTCTCCATGAAGAACTGGTTTCCTTATCTGCCTTGTCTTTGAAAAGTAGCCACGGGCTCTCTGAATGAAAGTTCACAAAGGTCCTGTGTACCAGAACCGATGGAGGTTCCCAAGACACGTGGAGCAGGAATGGCAGTAACATTTTATTAGGCCTGGCTTCTGGCTTGCACATGGCAGACACAGCACACGGGTTTTGATCGTATCTCGTTTGCGAATAATAAAACTTAAAAGGTATCAATCCATCTCAAGGAGATAGCTTCTGGCTTTTGGCCAAGGCACCTAGAGGGGCTTATGCTCTGCTGCCCCCTCCCTGGCACCAGGTCTTACCCTTGGCCTGGAGGATACCACATCTGCTCCTTCGCTGGCTTCTGCTCTTTACGCACACATTCTGAATGATCTTCCTGAGGTTCCTCTCTTGATCTTCCTACCCAATTTCCTCACCCCACTCTGGGTGCCTGCCTCTGGCTTGCTTAGCTGTTGCCAGGGCTGCAGCCCTGCTCACTCCCAGACTCGGGCCTTACCTGAGCATTCTGACATCTCTATAGGAGAGATTCCACCCACTCCTCCCCACCTGAGCTGCCTCCTTCCTTTCCTCTTATGCACGCTGCCTTCCTGCCCAGTTTTCACCCATAGAGATGCGGGTTTGAGCTGCTGGATTCAGGAGCTCTAGGCTGGGGTGGGATTCTGAATACTCACTGAGGTCCTAGGTGCTGCTTCTTGCCCAAGAACAAAACAAGGTTTTAATGTTCTCCATAAATCATTTGCTGATTGAGTAAAGGTGGGGAGGGGTGAGTGTTTACCTGGAAGGCAGTTGACATCATTGAGGAGCATCTAGGAGCCTCTAGAGTAGAAAGTTCAGTTCACACTTGTCAAACCTACAAGTAAATGTTCTTTGGAGCACAATGTGTAACCAGAGATGACCATCCTATGAGGCAGAACTCTAACTTTTCTGAATGAAGTTATTTTGACCCTGACCCCATCCGTTGTGTGCTGAGTATAGAAGTCCTGATGGCAGGTTATCAGGGCAGCAAAAGCAAGCTTGCCTTTCTCTTACGTGGGAAGATGTGCCTCCAGTTGATCGTCAGAGGCACATCTCTGGTCCACCCCTCTCATGTTGTTCTGTTGAGCACAGTCTAGGAACCATGCCACCATCTGACAAATAATGACATGAAGAAAGCTTGCCTCTGAAGACCACACCCTGAGAGCTCACTTCCCCACCCCCCCATGCCTCTCCAGCAGTTACATCTACAGGGACTTGGGTCACCCAGAGAAAGGAACTGGATAAAACACAGCAAGTTAGGAGAATTCCATCATGCAAGGGCAGACTGGCTGTGGAGAGGAGAGGGAAAGGAGGGGAAGCTGAGGCCATAGGATGGGTGGACAGAGGGTGGCTTGAGGAAGCAGTTCCCATGGAGGGACATAGCCTAGGAGAATGCCGAAGGACAGATGAAGCGTGGAGAAGCAGAGCGTCCCTAAAGTAGGGAGTTTCCAGACCAGCTCACTGCTCCTAGGTGGTTAATGAAGGACTCTCAGGGGCTGCAAACATAAAGGTGCTGTCCACAGTTCTGCTGCTTGTCTTGATGGGATAGTGCCAGCCCAGACTGCTAGATTCAGGGCGAGAGTAGGAGCTGAAGATTCATTAAAGAATTATAAGCTATTTAAGTACACTCATCCCTGGTTGTCTGAGGGTGGTGGTGGTTGGAGAACGTTCTTGGGTGCCAAAGCTCAGATGCAAAAGCCCCATAGGGTGAAGAAACCCTGCACAGCGTCCTGTAGTCAGCTCTTTGATATTTGCAGGCTCGTTTAGGGGATAAAAATAAAGTTAGTAAAGAAGACTATATTTTCAATAAAGAAAACAGGAGTGTACATCTTAGTACAGATTTGGGGTTCTGTCTTACACGTTATTAGCTTGCTATTTATGGACCTGGAGACCTTCCTGGCAGAAGGCTTGTCCCTGTAAGACCAGCTGCTGTCCACCCCCTGACACTCATACCCACAAACTTACAGTGTTTGCCTTGAGAACAAACTAGGAATATTGGAGACACTGGCTCTTGTGGAGACTCAGTGGACATTAGGTCTTATAGATATTGCATATGTATCAGTAAATCCTGTAGATAAGCAATGTGACTGGAGGGACACTGGTACAATGTCACATTTGTTGATTGGACACCAGCCTTTGATGTCAGGGTCTACGGCAGCCTGCCTGTGCAGGTACCGCATGGTGGGACTTTGTGAAGGGTCAGTGTAGACATTGGTGCAATCTCCTTGATTTCTTCAGCTCAGAAGCTCAGTTCTTAAGACCTAACAGTGGCCTGAATGGCTTCCTGGCTTCCAGGGGTGCATTCTTGATACCTTAAATTTTTCCCCAATCATTTTATAGTATGTTGGTATCCACAAATAAGTAGAGATGGGTCAGGTTGGCTATGTTGAGAGAAGGGAAATGTGACTTATCTTCCCTTCCAGGGAAGCTGCTCTTTGATGCCATCATCTGCCCATGCACAAGGTTGGTTGGACATCCTAGATGAATGGGCGATTTTGAAGGCCCTCTTCCCTCAGGAGAGAAGCAGCCTCACAAGCTGCAGGCAGCCACCCCTCTCCTCCTCTACCCTCATTCTCGTCAGCAGCCACACCGGGAGGCTCAGGATCTGTGTGGGGCCCCCAACAGCTGTGTACTGCAAGACTCCCCGTTCCTCCACAGAAAAAGGTGGATAGGTAGGGATATCTGTGACATTCTCCTGTAGGAAGGAAGGGAAGAGGCACCTGGTCACAGTGTAATCCTGAGACTCTGTGGAGGCCACACTGAGAAGTTGAGCCAGCTAGCTGGTGTGGAGGTCAGCACGGTTTGAATCTCCAGACTTTTAAAGAGCAGTTGGGACTTCCAAAGGAAATATATTTACGGAGGGGCTGAAGCCAGACGCCAGGAGAACCCCTGTTGAGTGTGATTGATGTGTGAGTGGTTAGGATTTATAATTCGACTGTATGGGGGACTGATGTCAGCGCTCCCAGAGTTATAAAAACCCAGTCTCGCTGGCAATCTCTTTTTGGGGGGAGCCTTAAAAGTATAACATCAGTGAGGTGTGCCCTGTCCCTCAGGCTACATCACGGGGAAAGAATGAGCCCAACCTGGAGTCTGCGTGCCTGCACAAAACGTTTGACACACAGAATGCCTGGTCCCCTTCCTGACCCACAACCAGGGGGAGATTTACATACTGGAAAATCTTCTGTAGTGTTCAGGTTTAGCCTGCTGGCCCCAGGCAAGGAGGCGACCCTGTGCTCCCAGAGAAAACTCCAGGTTGACAGGGGCTAGACCCTCACAGTGGGACTCAATGCTGGTTCCATGGTGGGTGTGAGTCTAAGGAAAGGTTCACATCTGTGTCTGTCTTATACTGTGTGTGGCCTGTGCCTGTAGTTATCAGAGGAAAGAGATAAAAAAGAGAGGGGAGTTTAGAACCCCATGAAAATAGTAGCAACTAAACCTGTAAGGCTGTTCTCCCAGTACCCCAGTTTCTGAATGGCTTTTTATTAGAAACATGCTCGTTATGAATGGTGAATTCTGCGGATAGAACGGCTAGAATTTGCACACAGGCAATAGAGTCACAGCCACACTGGAAGACATGGAGATAGCTCTAGGGCACAAGCTAGCTTATTTTTGCAATTAAAAACAACTGTGTGTATGATGTAGTGTATGTGCACATATGCATTCGTGTGTGCACATGCCTGTTTGTGGGATGCCTCCCTGTGCATGCGTGTGTGATGTCCACAGATCAGCATTGGTATCTTCTTCAACTCTTTTCCACAGCTTTTGAGACAGTGCACTCCAGTAAACCAAAGGCATTGTTTCAGCCAGACCGGCTGGCTGGCGAGTCCCTGGCATGTCTTGTCTTCACACCCTGAGGGTTGAGGGTTTTAAGTACACATCACCATGCTCAGCTTTTGCTGAGTTTGAATTCAGGTCCTCCTCCTTACGTTGCAAGCACTGTACCCACCTAGCTATCACCACAGTCCACACACTAGCTTCTTACTATTAACACCAAGATGTCTATAAAGACATAGGGAATTAAAACCTTGAGCTAACACAGAGGGGGACCTACAGTTATCTTCTAACTGAAGTTTGCCTACAATAAATGTTAATCTTACCATGTAGCTGCTCAGATGGAGGAGTCTGTGTATGGCAGGGAGAGAATGCTGCCGGTTAAATAAATCAGGTTTTACTTGGGCGTGAGACAGGGCCCTAGCCAACATTAGGGGACCAGGCCCTCATTGAGAAGGCCAGAAGGTTGAAGCCCAGGGCACGAGGAACACCAAGTCTCTGCCTAGAACCCTGTGCTATGACTGTTCCTGATGCATCCCTCCCGACACCTGCATATCAAATCCACCGTGACCTCCATTTCAGGAAACTATGTCCATTCTTTAAAACCTCAAGGCTGCTATAAAGCCTGCCTCTTATGGAAAATTTCAGATTGCCTGTTTTGAAGGCATGAGATAGATGCACCATGGACACTAGCTGAGCTGGAGACAGAGCTGTGGGAGGAGGCCAGGACATCTGCTGCTTCCTTCTGCCTCTTGCCAAGGTTCTCCATTGTGCCAGAGTTTTCTCATGAATAAAATTCTTGAAATTCTGTGGAAAACACTGAATCCATGTGTCGGAGGTTCATGGAGGAGACCCGTTCCAGATGTGTAATGTGTTCTATTTTTAGCATAGATGGTTTCTGTGGAGGCCAACCACACAGGGCTGCCTGGTTTTTATGGTCTCCCTCTGATGGACCAGAGGAATGCCGGCCCATTCCTCCCCTCAGAGAAGGACGGCCACAACAGAAGAGAGGTCCAGAAGACTCGGCCTGTGGCTTGCAGGTAGTATCATACTCTTGTGACTTCAGTCACCTGAGTCTGCAAGCCTCAAAGATCAGAAGGGCGAGGTGTGGTCATGGAGTTGTTCACCGACCACCATAGAATCACAGCTGTACCACCATTGAAAACCTCAATACGTTTTAGGAAATTATAAAGGGCATTGTGTGTGTGGGGGGGGGGAGGGGGGCTGGGAAGATGGCTCAGTGGGTAAGAGTGCTTGTTGTGTGAGCAGGAGAATGGAATCTGAATCCCCAGTGCCCATAGAAAAAGTGGGGCATGGCTGTGGCGACTTCAGCCTTGAGGGGCAGAGTTAAGTAGTTCCTAAGAGCTCTCTGGCCAGGACAGTGAGCTTCCAGGTCAGTGAGAGGCGCCATCTCAAGGCAGTAAGAGACCAGATGTTCTGCTCTGGCATCCTGTACACAGGGACATTCCCTCACATGCTCATGTGTATGGCAGACACACACTAAACCACACACATGTACTAGCATGTGTGAGCGCCACATGTGTGCACGCACACACTACCATACACAAGGCACTTCGAATAGTGAATCGCACATCTCAGGAGTTTGAGGACAGTCAACTGCATGCCATGTGCTAATCTAGACACTCTGGTTCTCTTTCCTTTTCTGGTGTTGGGGATGCAATCCTCAGTGCTGTACCACTGAGCCACACCCCGTGGCCGTTGGCTTGTTCTAGAGAAGACCATGTCATGCCAGGAGCATACCTGGTGGGCAAAGCTTCTACTGAATCCGTATCAGTGTGGAATTATAACTGAAAACCCACAAGAGAAGGAGACTAGGGACTAAGAAAGCTAAACCCCACAGGGCCCGGGTGACCAGCATGCTCATAGAGAATAAAGGTCCTGTATTCCTTGGTTCTTTCATTAGACAGACGGGTGATTTAAATTCAGTACGTCCTAAGGAGAAGTGACTGATCACAGCAGGAGGTTGTGTAATCCTCTCCCTACCCAGCTTATTAGAATAATATGTCTGGAGATGCATAGCTCTGCTTCCAACTGTGTGAGGCCACTAGTCAGTAACGTCAGCTTTCTCAGATGTGACAATAATTTGCATATTTTCAGGCTTATAAAACTTTTACATGCAGTAACTCACTCGACCCACAGAGAACTGGGTAGCTGTGATCCTCACTACCTCTATAGTAAAAGAACTGAGACTCAGAAGAGACAAAGCTGAGCTTGGTGAATTTGAGCGTGCTCCTGGTAGCTTCCTGGAGGAGGACATGCTTATCACAGGGCTCTGACTCAGATTTTCCCAGACTGTGTTTCCAACCAATTTCCAGCAAGCTCAGACATGGAAGAGGAAGAAGGATTTGAGATTTCACAGGAGTGGCAGACCTACCTGCCAACTGGGGTGTTCCTCGCCCACCTTAGAACCAGGACTTCTCAGTTCTATAAAGCCACCTCCTGTTTTCTGGTACTTCTACACATCTCGCCTGTGTTTAGGTGTTAATAACTAAAAACAAAAGAAACAAGTAATGGGGCTGGGGAAGTAGCCCCAAGGGGAGAGGGCTTGCCTAGAACACAGGAAGCAATGGGGAACCCTGAAAAGCCAACCCATGCTCCAACAGATGGTCCTATGTACCCCCAACACAGAAACAGCAGTACGGGCACTCAGAGGGTTTAAAAACAGAACACATGGTGTTGGGAAGGAAACTTAAGAGTGGCTATGAAAGGCGTTGGGGGTGGGTTTTGGGTAGTTAATCAGAAAATGGTCGTCATAACACAGGACTGTAATCCTAACACATGAGGGGTGGAGGCAGAAGGATCAGGAGGAGAAGGCCACACTCCTGCTGCTATGTAGTGAATCTGTCAAGAACTTCACGAGATCTTGTTTCTGAACAAGATAAAAACTCAAACATCATCTTTTCACATAAAGGGAATTGCTAGAAACCAGAGCAAAGTGAAGGCTTTGGACGACCTGCCGGCAGGATTTAGTAAACAAAGACAGAAACAAACATTGGGTAGAAGGGTCCAGACTGCCCTGCATGCAGACAGAGCTGGAGGGACAAGATCCAGTTCTTCATGGTTATTCTGACTCCTGTTCCCACATAGGGGTGTGCTTTGTAGGAAAAAAGGAAAGAACTCATAATTAGCAGATATTTTAGTTAGTTTGTTTTTTTTAAGAGGGTGGTTTATTTTTGTTTTGTTTGGCTTTTGAAGTTTTGCATATCCTTGTATATTGTATGTTTAGAGTGTTGCCAGAGTCTTTCTTTGCTCATCCCTCCCACTGCACCCCTTTGTACCCTGTATACCTCTGCTTTTATGTCATATCTACATGTGGTTTTATCTGTGTCTGTATAATCGAGGACCACAGTGAGAATAAGCATCAGACAGCTGTCTTTCTTACACTGGCTTCATTCACTTAATAGGATCTTCATTGCTTGTATCTATTTCCCCACACATAACATTATTCTCCCTTCTTCTAGAACTAATTTTCTTCCTTTAAAAAAGATGTATTCATTTATTTTATATATGTGAGTACACTGTAGTTGTGTTCAGACACACTGGAAGAGGGCATTGGATCCCATTACAGATGGTTATGAACCACCATGTGGTTGCTGGGAATTGAACTCAGGACCTCTGGAAGAGCAGTCAGTTCTCTTAACCACTGAGCCATCTTTCCAGCCCCCATTATTCTTCCTTCTTTATGGAAATTCATTTGTATACTTTTTTTTTGAAGCAGCCTTATTTTTAACTGGTCTGTAAGACACAGAAATTGGACATGATAATTGAGCACCATGTGGCATTTTCAGACATTGGATAATCAGGCTACATGGGTGTGGGCTCTCCAACCTTACCCTTCAAGGGACTCACTAACTTTTGCCAAGCTGCTGTCCCTGGGTCCTTCTATTCCCCATTGAGGGCAGGCTGCACACCGCTAAGCAAACACAGGAAAAACGACTTTAACATTGTGTTGATTGGATTTCTTTAATTCTTCGATCATGTGGAACATTCTCTGCGGGTTTTCCACAAAGTTCCAATTTCTCAAGATTTTAGGGTTTCTGCTTCCTGATGGATGCCTCCTCTCCTTGCTCTGTAAAGTTCATTTTCTCCGAAGCCTTGTTTTCTCTGCAGGCTTCTGCAATTCAGATTTCTTAGCCTCCGAGAGGTTAGACCAGCTTTGCCCATTTGTGTCCCTCATAATAATATGAGAAGGAAAATGCCAGTTTCCTCTGCACACATTCAGTTCCTCATCCACATTGGCCATGACACATGTGTGCACCTCACTGGTACCACGGTGAAAGAGCCTTAATACCATGCCCTGACTTTGTTCTATGGTTAGTATGGGCAGCAGCTAGTGGTCATGTCAGGAAGCTGCTTTGATGCTAGAAGCACAAGGGGTGAGGGTGGGGCTGTGTGTGTGCTTATGTTTTATTTATTAAGTTATGCTAGTTTGCTTATTTGTTTATTAAAAGTTTCTCTATGTCACTTTGTTTGCTTATTTATTTATTTCTTGTTTATTTAAAGTCTATGTGGCTTTTTTGTTTATTTACTTATTTAAAGTATGTAGCATTTGCTTATTTATTTATTTCTTATTTATTTAAAGTCTGTGAAGCTCTATCTATCTATCTATCTATCTATCTATCTATCTATCTATCCATCCATCCATCCATCCATCCATCCATCCATCCATCCATCCATCTATCTATCGTCTGTCTCTGTAGCTCAGGCTAGAGACTCACACTCACTATCCTCCTGCCTCAGAGTCCCCAGTGCTGGGACTGCAGGCATATGGCATAAACACCCTAGATCATTGTGAGTTGAAACCCAGTGAATTCAAAACTCAAAACAAGATGGAACTCGGTGTGGGTGTCCACAGGAAGCATCTGCTCCAGGCCTGCTCTGAAGCTACGGGGAGAAGTCAAGGGTAACATCTTCTAGAGAGAGGAAGCAGTAAGTGGAGGTGGGAAGGGAAGTCTTCAGGCTCTGTGTTACTGAGGTGGTGTCTCAATGGCCGTCTTAAGGAATGCTTGATCTGTTAATGAAGGTAAAGAGCTGTATGTGCCCTTGTATTTGTTAATTCATGTACTTGCATATGTGTATTTCGCTGTGTAAGCCCTCACGTGTGTGTCTGTATATGTATGTGTGTCTTTGTATAGCTCTGTCTCTCTGTCTGTCTCTGTGTGTGTGTCTGTGTATGTATGTGTGTCTCTGTGTATCTCTCTGTGTGTCTGTGAGTGTGTGTGTGTCTGAATGTGTGTGAGTCTGTCTCTGTGGGTGGGTGGGTGGTGTGTGTCTGTGTACGTATGTGTGTCTCTCTGTGTGTGTCTTTGTGTATCTCTGTGTGTGTTTGTGTGTGTCTGTGTCTCTGTTTCTATGGCAGTTCTGGGTCTCATTCCATTAGCGCTGGGCCAGTATTACAAATTGTAAAACCTTGGATAGTGAAGCAATGCCATACTGGAGGAAAACACTGTTAGATGGACTTAATTTTGCCTACATACATTTTCCCTTTGAGGTTAATCCAAGTCTTATAATATATACAAATATATATATAGATATAAAATAGCAATGCATTAAATTAGAAAGGGTGAGCAGAATGCAGGATGCTGCGTTCATCATATGATGCTCCAGCTTCTTTCCTGAAGGACTGAAGAGGGAAGAAATGACATCAGGGCAATGGGGGACCAGGCCCTGTTGCAGGCATCTCCCATCTTACCGAGCTTGGCTCTCGTTGTGTGTTTATGATTACACGATTCACTGGAAGGCAAAGGTTCACAGTGTCTGAACTGTAAGGATTCATGGGGGCTGCAGGGTGGGGAGACAGCCCTGCCCACAAGGTGATTACTTCTTTCATGGGGAGAGTTCACTCAGCTCAGTTCCCAGATTCTGTGTTTAAAAAACAAAAAAAAGCCAGGCATAGTGACAAGAAGAGCTTTCACTCCAGTGCTGGAGAGGCAGAAGCTGGCAATCCCTGGCGTCAGCTTAGCCGATCTGGCGAGTTCTAGGCAGTGAGAGACCCTAGCTTGAAGGAAAAGAAACTAAACAAGGATGGTAACTGGAGAATGTCAGCTCAGGTAAACTCTGGGGTCCATGTGCATCATGAATATGCACACAGGGACACACACACACTGAAAATGACATTCCCTAGGGGCTTAGGGTCATGATGCTGTTGGCCATGGTGGGGCTGTCCTCAAGTGTGTTGTCTGTTTTGTTTACATTGCTTCCCCTGTAGATATAAAGGGTTAAATTTTCCAGAAGTATCTATTATAGGTGCCTTGTCTTGGGAAGAGAGAAGACATAAATAATAGGGCCATAGATAGCCTAATAGATGTGTCTGTGGTATCGTTAGATTCATTGACGCCTATTAAAGCTCTCCCATGGGCACTGGCTCTGACATACTTATAACTGTGATCCCTGTCTGCCCTCATTTTCCACAAATTATTTGTTAAAAGATGGCAGATATCTATCTGCAATAGATATGGCCCAACATGTACGCGGGTCTTTGGATATGAAGAATTAGATTATCCAAGAAAAGAGCAGGCTTGTTGATGTAAACTATCACTTAAGTAGGTCAGGACCCGTTGCTGAAAACTCATGGGTATGTGGAAGAATGCGTACTTGGGAGATTCCTTACTGGCTTTCAAGAGACTCTCTTCACTTCCCGTGTCTATTCTTTCTAGCCTGTGATATTCTAGGCATGAATCCTCTTATTCTTTTTTCTTTTTGATCTCTCCCAGCCTTTCTTTTTCTAGGTCAATCTATTTCTTATCTTCAAGATAGGGCTGATGATAGGCTTAGTGGAGGGTTGTATCAAAACTGACAACCTGAGCTCCATCCCAGGGACTCCATCTTAGTTAGGGTTTTACTGCTGTGAACAGACACCATGATCAAGGCAAGTTTTATAAGGACAACATTTAACTGGGGCTGGCTTACAGGTTCAGAGGTTCAGTCCATTATCATCAAGGTAGGCACATGGCAGCATCCAGGCAGGCATGGTGCAGGAGGAGCTGAGAGTTCTACATCTTCATCTGAAGGTAGCTAGCAGAATCCTGGCTTCTGGGCAGCTAGGATGAGGGTCTTAAAGCCCATATCCACAGTGACATGCCTACTCCAACAAGGCCACACCCACTCCAACAAGGCCACACCCTCCAGTAGTGCCACTCCCTGGGCCAAGCATATACAAACCACCATTGCCTCTCATGGTAGAAGGAGAGAACTGACTCTGACCTCCACATATGTTTTGAGCGAGGGAGCACACACAGTTACTGCAAATAAGTAACTGGATTTAAAATATTGTAAGATAGGGCATTTAAGGACTCTGCTATGTATTGCCTCCATCCACCCTCTTGCTTTTGATGGTGGCTAGACAGAGGCTAGTGCTCAGCTTTGGGGAATAACCCTACCCACAATGCATGGGTCCAGTTTCTATATCTCTCACGGTGAACAGTTTACCTCTTTCCAAAACCTCATTTCTATCTGTGGGCAAGAATGGTAACTGAGCTCAGAGGGTATTGTGAAACAGAGCGATTCTGTCCCATACCTCAGACATGTCACCCACAGTGACACACGGCATTATTTTGCATTCCCTTTGAGCAGAAGCCATGACGGTTGAAGCACTGGACATGACTCATGCTAAGATACAGTTGGTATCCAGAGCTGAGAAACCATGGTAATGATGTAACTTAATCAAGAGTCTGTTGCAGGCAGTGTTCTGTTTTATTCCTTGGTGGGTCAGGTGTTTGTGAACATGGTCAAATGGTAATATTTCACCAATGGTGGTAGGAAGAGGCTGCATAGTTCATGTGAGGGGATGTCAGGAACAGTTCTGTACTGGGATATTATGGGATGGGAGCTCAGACAGGCAGGCTGTGAGGGTGAGACTGGATTTCAGGGTGCATGGCTCCCAGGCTAGAAGGGCTTAATTATCAAATCATGATTTCCCATAAATCTCGAGGACCCCGGAGATGGTTTTAGAATCTGCTTCCCCAGAGGTTGATGCTGGATGTCTTCCGAGCTCTCTGAGCTTTCAGAAAGCATGGATGGTTGTTTCTCCTCACCGATCCTTGTGTGACACAGCTGGTCATTCTGTGGGATTTTCTGCCTGTCAACACTTCACCATTCCCGGGTCTTTAAGCAAACTTAAGTGTGGTGGATTCTCTGTATGAATAATGGAGTATTTTCATGGACCTTGGCAATCACAAATTGGAAACAAACTTGGGCCAAGACCCGGATTGTTCAGCGTTCAGTGAAATGTGCCTAACAAAGCAGTCATCTGTTACAGAAAAACATCGGGTTCACGAAAGGTGTGTGAGTGTGTGTGTGTGTTTCTGTGTGTGTGTGTCTGTGTGTTTAGGTCTCTGTGTGTATCTCTGTGTGTCTGTCTGTTTCTGTCTCTCTGTCTCGGGCCCTGTGTGTCTCTGTATGTGTACATGTGCTATATGTGTATCTGTCTGTCTGTCCATCCATCTCTGTCTCTGTGTGTATCTGTCTGTCTACCCATCTCTATGTCTCTCTGTGTTTCTTCTCTCTCTCTCTCTCTCTCTCTCTCTCTCTCTCTCTCTCTCTATTGTGTATGTTCATCCATCTCTCTCTATTGTGTCTCTCATTCTCTCTGTGTGTGTCTGTATGAGTGTGTCTGTCTGTCCATCTCTCTGTCTCTGTGGGTGTGTATGTGTGTCTGTGTGAAAATCTCTCTCTCTCTCTCTAAGGTGGAGGCCAGCAGAAGTCAGTGTCTGTTCTTCTTTAATTGTGTCACTGGTCAGGAAGCCCCAGGGGGACTCACATCTCCACAAGCTCAGGGGTGGGTTTGGGGACATGTACCACCACACCTGGCTTTTTATGCAAGTACTGAGAGCATCCAAATGCAGTCTTGATGCTTGCATGGCAAGCACTCTCCCCTCCCCCACACTTCTCTATGTCACCCTGAAGTCTTTCCCTGGAAATGTCAGTAAGCATCTGAAGTGTGAAGGTTTTTCCTTTTTGTTTCTTGAAACTATTTTGGATGATTTCTAGTATCCAAATTCAATTTCTTTTTCTTTTTTTACTTAAAATTTTTTATTAGATATTTTCTTTATTTACATTTCAAATGTTATCCCCTTTCCTGGTTTCCCTCCAAAACCCCTATCCCTTCCCCGCTCCCTCTGCTCACCAACCTACCCACTCCTGCTTCCTGGCCCTGGCATTCCCCTACACTGGGGCATAGAACCTTCACAGGACCAAGGGCCTCTCCTCCCATTCATGACTGACTAGGCCATCCTCTGCTACATATGCAGCTAGAGACATGAGTACCACCATGTGTACTCTTTGGTTGGTGGTTTAGTCCCTGGGAGCTCTGGGGGTACAGGTTGGTTCATATTGTTCCTCCTATGGGGCTGCAAACCCCTTCAACTCCTTGGATCCTTTCTCTAGTTCCTTCACTGGGGACCCTGTGCTCAGTTCAGTGGTTGGCTGAGAGCATCCACTTCTATATTTGTCAGGCACTGGTAGAACCTCTCAGGAGACAGCTAGATCAGGCTCCTGTCAGCAAGCACTTGTTGGTATCCACAGTAGTATCTGGGTTTGGTGACTGTATATGGGGTGGATCCCCAGGTGGGCAGCCAAATTCAATTTCTTGAACATATATATTCATTTCGATATTGTAGTATACAATATAATCTAGTGACTCCTTTCCCATTTCTGAACTGTTCTTTCCTTGACTGTTATCCCAGGAACAGGACCAAAATGAAGATGTTCCTGTTGCTGATATTGTTAGTACTCAAGTAGGATTAAACACCTGGGTGTCAACACAGCAGAATCTTTGTCTTCTGGGGACAGTTTGGTTAGAATTTATAGGCAGTTTTTAAGATCATAAAATGGCCTTGGGAGGCAGCCAGTAGCCACATCAGACTACCCCAACTTTCCTGGAGCAACAGAGCAAACACCCCCACACACTGGCACACATTGATCTAAAGTACTGGCCTTTTTATAGCAATGCAGAGGCGTGAATATTAAATTACTGGGACGCATTTTTGCCAGATTTTGACTGCTGCTGAATTTTGGGTTCAGAGGAAACCCCCATCCTGCCAAGTCCTGGGACTGAAGGGTGCAAAGAATAGCCATATCCATATCTAAGGCTCTGCAGACAGACAGACGTCTGAGCAGGCAGGCAGGCAGGCAGGCAGGCAGGCAGGCAGGCAGGATAGTGGGCAGGCAAGATGGCCAGGTAACAGGAAGGCAGCCAGGAAGCAGGGACATCAAAAGCCAAGGTCAGTAAATCTCCCCAGGGCTGGAGGACCCCTGTGCTCCTGGGCCCCACTCAGTTCTCATGTTGCCCAACCTTCAGGCTCAGTTCTCACCTCCCTTTGAAGTGCCAGGACTGGCCAGTAGGGAGAGGCTGATGGATGTACAGGGCTGTGTCTTAGGGTTCCGACTTGCAAAGCAAATAGTGAAGCTGGTGTATGAGGTTGAACTGGGAACAAAGTTGTTTGGGTCTGTGGCTGGCTTGTCTTCTAGAAGCCAAGTTCCGTGACACAGGGCTCAGAATCTACTCAGCTGTTTTTTTTAAAATCTCCCTGAGGCATGTGCGTATGTGTGTGTTCCTGTGTGTGTGTGAGTGTTTATATGTGTATGAGTGTATGTATGCAGTGTGTATCTCTGTGTATCATGTGTGTGTCATGCATGTTGTAGAGTGTACTGTAGAGTGTAAGTGTGTGTGCACCAGTGTGTTTATGTGTGTATGTATGCAGTGTGTATCTTTGTGTGTCATGTATGTGTCATGTATGTGTCATGAATGTTGTAGAGTGTGTGTGCTGTAGAGAGTGTGTGTGCGTGTGAGTGTTTATGTGTGTATGTTTGAGGGGCACTTTTGGACTTCTATTTAGAACGAAGTCCATATTTTCCCCCCTTTGAAGCATCCATCTGAAAGCTTCAATCTTTTTAGAACCCTTCCTCTCATAAAACAAAGCAGCAGAGTGGTTGGCTTATATTGCTCTCCTCATTTTTATGCAGTGCTGACCTGGAGAAGAATGTTCTGAAAGAAGAAAGGGTGTACGCCCTTCTTATCGCTAGCATTTAAAGGCTTTCCCCACTTAAATCGATCTCAATTAACTTTGATTTCTTTCTTTAGAAAACCATGTGTTGAAATTCTACTTTGCCAGATGTGAGAGGCTTCCTTTCCGATCACACACACTTAGCTCTCATTTCAGCTGGGCTATTCAGTTCTCCCCCACCAATCCTGTACCTCATTTATTTCCCCAACGGCCTTGTTTACAAGAATATCTTACTTTATCTTGAGAATAAAGAAATTTTAGTTCTTTCGCTTTTGTTGCTTTTCAAGACCTCTTTTTTTTTTTTTTTAATATGCAGCCTCCCATCTTGCTAGTCCCTTCTGCGTAACCTGTTTTTGCCAATTTCTGATATAAATCACTATTTATTCATGAGTCTTCTCATCAGAGAGCCAAAGGTAACATTACACAGTATGTTATTCTTCACAAGCCTTGCTTGAGTTCTTGTACCCAGCAAGGATTGGGGGCAGCTGCCAGCCTTGCTGTCTGTTTTAAGTATGCAAACCATCTACATGACCATAGTGGGGAGATGGGAGACCTGCCCATAAAAAAACATTCAATGTGTATTAGCTCAGCTTCAGTAGTTTATTGGGCTTTAGGGGACCTCTTAGATCCATAGCTCTGAGATTAGAGTCCTTAACTCATGCATCCAATGGAACAGGAAAGACTGGCTTATAATTCACACTCCCTTACATTAAGGATGCCCCTGAAACCCCAGCTTCCTGGCTTGCACCTTCACAGCCTGTGTGTGGGTATGGATGTGTAGCATAGGTAGGAAGCCCACAGCACTGTGTACTTACTTACCTCTGGCTTTCTGGTTGTCACAGCACACCATTGGGTTTCTGTTTAAACTCCAGCCATGGTGTTTTCCAAAGTGGCGCAGAGCTGTCGCAGACTGAAGCCAAGGGCGAGCTTTATCTTTGTGCAGTATACTTGCTACTGCATTAAGAGGCAGGCAGCGAGCACCTTTACCTGCGCCTTAGGCAGTGACTCAGCACAGTCAGCCAAGGAAGCCAGTGTATTCAGGAAACAGAAATTCTTGGTCCTCAGGGATGAGGTGGAGCAGTGACATACACGTGGAACGAGCCAGGGTGGAGGGGAGGTACTCGTGAGAAGTTGTGGTTTTGATATGATTGGCTGGACTTCATCTTCCATAGGGAGCTGTGTAAAACTCCCCTGTTGACAGTGAGCACATCTACTCACTTCAGGTCCACCTGAAAAATGAGAACCCGGTGCCAGTGTGGACACATTTCCCAGTGAGACCAAGAGATGGCAAACAGGTGTGACAACGCACCAGTGCGCACCTTCACAAAGTCCCTAGCTTGTCCTGACCAGCTTTCCCACAGTTAGCTCAGCTCCACCGATCCTGGATCATGATAAGAAATGTTTCTGTGGCCATTCCGCTCCCCCCCCCCCCATTAAAAAATAAATACCTGGGGCTGAGGAGATAGCTAAGTGGCCAAAGTGCTATTCATAGACTCATACAGACCTGACTTCATATTTCTAGCACCCATGTAAAATCCAGGCACCTATAATCCCTGCACTGTGAGGCAGAGACAGGAGCATTCCGGGGTGCTCACTCACGGAAATCAAACTAACTGTAAGCCCGGGGTTCAGAAAGAGTACCTGCCTCAAAATTAAGATGAAGATCCATTTAGAAAGATACCTTCCATCAACACACACACACACACACACACACACACACACACACACACGCTTGGGAACCTTTGTCCTTCTCATTAGTTGATAACCATGCTGAGCAGACCTAACTATGGAAACAGACACAGTCTTTACATGTGGTCATTATACAATGTGTCAACCAATCAGTTGAGATTTCTAAGCCGAGTCTGCCTTTGCTGATTTGCGCATAGTCTCTAAGCAGAATGTGGGCTCACTACCTGCTTAGGCAGAGAATAATGTCCCCATTGGGACAATTTTCTGTTTTCTTCTCACAAAATAATAAAAATATTATTGGGGGGTGGGTTGTGGAAAGCGCACAAGCTAGCTCTTTACGGATCTAGATCTTTTAACCATCCCAGTATTTGGAGGCATCTGGGTAGTTCACAGCCTTTTTTTTTTTTTTTTTTTTTTTTTTTGCTTCATTTACCATCCAGATGTTCACCATCATGGAAGCGTTGTTTGAAACCCTATTCGGCTAATAACGTAGAGTGGAAAAAAACCTCCTTTGGTGTCGCGGCTCCCTTCACTCTTCCGAGGACCTCTACCTCAGAGGCTCCTGGAGCACGGGGGGTCCCACCAGATGCCTAGGTGTCAGCCTTCACGGTTCTTTTTCTAATCCCGTGATTGTTCTGCGCTCTTGTCTGCTTGAATTATAGATTGCATTTGTCAAAAAATGACACATGCAATTGGATGTCTTCTAAGACCTTTGAAATTCAACTTCCTTGTGTTGAGATTAAAGTGGGTACTCTCTGCCCCAGCACAGTCCGGGCTAGGGTGCTGGAAACCTGCAGCTAAACAGTTCTAGGTTGGGCCACTCCAACTTCTGCCGTGTGCAAGGAGGAAAACAAAGAAACTTTGTTTTCTGCTTTCTGTTGGGAAGTGGAAAGGCAGGCCTTTGCAGCTATGTAAAGTGTGGCTCCCTAAATGTAGGAAATGACTCTCAGCACCACGTTGCTGTCCTCTGGGATGTCCTGAGTCTGCGTTTCTGTTTCTTCGTCCAGGAGGCCTTGTCAGTTGTGAGCGAGGACCAGTCACTATTTGAGTGTGCCTACGGAACGCCACACCTGGCTAAGACAGAGATGACCGCATCCTCTTCCAGTGACTATGGCCAGACATCCAAGATGAGTCCCAGAGTCCCTCAGCAGGACTGGCTGTCTCAAGCCCCAGCCAGGGTCACCATCAAGATGGAGTGCAACCCTAGTCAGGTGAATGGTTCCAGGTAAGCAATGCTGACCCTGCCTGTCCTGGACCTCTATTCTTCCCATCGGTAGCTTCTTTGCTCAGCTTCAAGGACTCTCAGAGAGCAAGGCCAGTAACTGCTAAAGGGGGGCACTTCTAGGAAAACTTACACTCCAGTGGTTTGGGTTGAAGACAGGCTGCAAAACCAGTAAAGTATTTACCAAGAACTGTCTTTGAAGAGCCCACTGCTCAATTCTGTTTCCCAGGTGTGGGGGCTGGGTGGGAGGGGGGGCTTGCTCACATATGGCAGAGCTCATTTCTGGGGCTTTATTGCCTGGAAGAGATGGCGCGGTCCTATGTTTCTATGGAGACACAGTATCAGCGAGTGGCCAGGCAGTGTAGCATCTGACCAAGCCACTTGATTTTGCTTATGGGTCCCTCTTGTATGTAACCACAGCCTCAGCCTGCTATCCCTGCTATTGCTGTCCCCTTTTAATGCACAGCACTCTGGTCTCCATTTAAGCATCTCAAAGCTCCCATAGCTGCTGCTGCTGCTGCTTGAGTTTGCCGTGGGTGTGTGGCTGGCACTTGGGATACTTACCACAGCATCCTTCTCAATTCAAAGCCTTTCATTACATAGAAGTTTGGAAAGATGCGAAAGGGCTAGGGAGATCGCTCAGTGGGTGAAGCATTGGTCACTTGAGCACAAGGACTTAAGTTCTAATCCCATGAACCTGCATAACACTAGGAATAGTAGCATATGCCTGTAGTAGTTCTCCTGCAGTGAGAGGGGATGCAGGCACCCTGGAAGCCTGTGGTCTAGCTTATTTGAGATAAACATTGTCAAACTACAAAAAAGACCCTGTCTCAAATAAGCTGCAAGGTAAAGGTGGACCCTTAAGGTTGTCCTCAGACTTCCTTTATATATACTGAGGCATAACATCCTGAGAGGAGGGGAAAGAGGAAGGGGAGGGAGGGAGAGGAGGAGAAGGAGAGGGAGAGGGAGAGGGAGAGGGAGAGGGAGAGGGAGAGGGAGAGGGAGGGAGGGAGGGAGGAGAAGGAGAAGAAGAGGTGGGTAGTAGCATTCATTTCTATACTATTCTGTATATACCTAGGGGAATGAATGTAGATTCCAGAGACAAAGACAGGATGATTTATTTTAAACAACCTACAATCTCCATTTATATACAAGGTCCTAAGAACATTTTCCACTTCTTGTGCTTCACGAATACAAAGCCCCTTTATACCCAGTAGATCACTGATCCCCGGATCACCGCTAAGGGGAATGCCTGTTCCCATTTGATGGACGAGGAAACCGCTGAGCAGGCACGATTGGCTGGCTAGCCCAGACGCCACTTACAAGGCCTGGGAATTTGGATGGAAACCAAGAGTACTGGGCTCGACATCTCGCATGCTTTTCACCCTGCAGCTATGAGAGGGCCTCTTTGTTACACGTGTGTCTCAGTGCTAAATATGTTTAAAGCCTCCCTCGTGTTTCATAAGTGCTGGAAATCATTGCGTCAGCTGCTAGTGCTGTGTTAACACAGGTGTCAATCACAGCATTTCCAAGGAACTGTTTAGCGGCATGGTTTCTGGGCTTCATGGGGAAGTGGGCAGTGCTCTACTGGCCCGCACCTTGAGAAGGTGGTCGTCTCTGTGTGTCTGGCTTCATGTTTTGTTTGTTTGCTTGCTTGGTTGCTTTTTGTTTGCAGTTTTTTTGAGATCCAGGCTGCCCTTGGACGCAGGATCTTCCTGCTTCTGGATTCTTAAGGCACTGCGAATGTGGGTTGCACCACCACACTAGGAATTGCTGGAGAGGATGCAGGGGTTAGGAATGCCCATCATCCACTGAGGGCCTCCGCATTTAGAAGCTGAGGACTGGGTGTTGCTCACCTGCAGATGAGCAGCAAGAGGAGAG
This sequence comes from Mus musculus, assembly GCF_000001635.26. Classification (NCBI taxonomy): domain Eukaryota; kingdom Metazoa; phylum Chordata; class Mammalia; order Rodentia; family Muridae; genus Mus; species Mus musculus. The sequence continues at coordinate 1,279,308 of NT_039634.4, read as the reverse complement.
CTTAGTGATTGGCTGTGCTGATTCCCTGCATCCTTCAGGTCTGCCAAGGACTTGGCCCATCACCATCAGTGGCTTCTCCTAACTGCCTCTAACCTGGGCTTACATGGAGTAGTCTCCCTATAGTCTCTCTCTTCCTCTTCCTCTCTTCCTCTCCCCACGGAGTAGTCTTCCTGCAGACACACACACTATCTCTGTCTGTCTGTCTGTCTGTCTGTACACACACACACACACACACACACACACACACTTTCTGAAGCCAAGTTCAAAAGCTATTGTAAATGACCTGCTGTTGAAGTTGCTTCATGAGAGATTTGCATTTTATAGCCTTGTTCTTTCCAGAGCAAGGCAAACCTCTATCCCTGTGGGGCAGAGCTTTCTTGGTCCGTCTCTATCCATCCATTAGTCACTGCATAGGAACCAGCAGAGTCTGGGCAGTGGTGGCCCAAGCCTTTAATCCCAGCACTTGAGAGGCAGGGGGAGGTGAATTTCTGAGTTTGAGGCCAGCCTGGTCTACAGAGTGAGTTCAAGGACAGCCAAGGCTATACAGAAAAACTCTGTCTTGAAGAAAAAAAAAAAAAGGAACCAGCAGAGGAAGAAGGAAGAGGAGGGGAGGCAGGAGAGAGGGGTTCTGCTGGACCTCAGGCCCTCCATGCTAACAAGCTTCTGAAATGAGACTCAAGTGTCAGGGTGAGCAGAGTAGCCATTCACATTTTTCCTATAAAACACAATAAATGGACGGCAGAGAGAAAGGAGCTGTTGGTGTGGGAGCCAGTGGGGAAGTCCCTGTGGGCTTGGCTTGTCCATCAGGATGCTCGCAGACAGAAGCTATTGTTTTTTGAGAGGGATAATATGTCATTTATTCAGTATAGAAGGGTAACTATGCTTGTAATATTACAATAATATACAACAATATTATTATTATGTTTAATAAAGAATGAGTAGAGACCAAAGATTTCTAAAGCAATAAATTGGAAAATATTTAAGAAATGAAATATTTAAGAAAATGGAAATACTAATTACCCTGGTACGATTATTGCCCTTTATATATACATGTCACAAGTTATCATACTGTGCCCCATACATGTGAATAATTATTATGCATCAATTAAAAATAAGAGATGTCTGGTAGTTGTACAAATGTCAACCACCACGATCCACACATGGCTGTATACATCTACAGCTGTAGATGTTAAGGATGGAAGGTGGGCATCAGGTGAGAAAATACTCCATGTTGACTTCATACATAATAAATCTAGAGTGATATTTCTTTTTTATTAGATATTTTCTTTATATACATTTCAAATGCTATTCCGAAAGTTCCCTATACCCTCCCCCTGCCCTGCTCCACTACCCACCCACTCCCACTTCTTGTCCCTGGCATTCCCCTGTACTGGGACATATAAAGTTTGCAATACCAAGGGGCCTCTCTTCTCAATGATGGCCGACTAGGCCATCTTCTGCTACATATGTAGCTAGGGAACAAAATACCCATGAAAGGAGTTACAGAGACAAAGTTTGGAGCTAAGATGAAAGGATGGACTATCCAGAGACTACCCCACCCGGGGATCCATCCCATAATCAGCCACCAAACTCAGATACTATTGCATATGCCAGCAAGATTTTGCTGAAGGGACCCTGTTATAGCTGTCTCGTATGAGGCTATGCCAGTGCCTAGCAAATACAGAAGTGGATGCTCACAGTCATCTATTGGATGGAACATGGGGCCCCCAATGGAGAAGCTAGAGAAAGCACCCAAGGAGCTGAAGGGGTCTGCAACCCTATAGGTGGAACAACAACAGAAGCTAATTTTAAGTTGTCCTGTAGTCAGTGGCCGTCATGACCCAGCCTCAGGGTTTAGTGATAACCCTGTCTCTCCCCCTTCTTCACTCAGACCTCTCTCCGAGGAACACCCCTGGGGTTTGCACGACGGGAGTCTGGTGGTGTACAAAACTGAAACCTGCTGCTAGCACTGTACACAAGGGAACCCTGGTGCACCAGGCTCTCCTGACTGCCAGCCTCCCACAACTCCAATGGCAGTGGGATAGCCATGGTTCCCTCTAGGCTGGCCATGGAGGCCAGAGATAGTCTACCCTAAGGCGTGGCCACACCAACTGCCTGCCATTGCCAGGTGCTGGGGCTCTGCCCAGCAGGCTGTGTTCCCCGGCTCTGTGCACCCCCGGTCCAGGCAGCCAGATCCAACAGCTGCTGTGGGCAGTGCCTTTCCTGCCACCTGGGATGGGATTTCTTCTGCTTTTTTGCTTTAATTTTAAAATTCATAGAAATGTGTATTACATATTGAGCACATATCCCCAGACACCCCTCATCCCTTTTCTTGGCCCTCCACACTCTTTTGCCAATCTGGACAGTTATATGTCACGTGTGCATGTGTGGTTTTGTGTGTCGGTACAAAATCTATAAGAACCACAAATGAGAGAGAGCGTGAAATCTGTCTTTCTGAGAAAGACTTGTTCACTTACTATGATTATTTCCAATTATCTTATTTTTCTGCAAACTACATAATTTTACTCTTTTTATGGATTGAAAAATAGCCTGTGTATTTATGTACCATATTTCTTGATGACGATCCTTCGTGTCTTGCCTAAGGATCCACAGCTACTGGTATTTAATGAGCTGGGGTCCCAAGCTGGTTGCTCTACTCCCAGGTTTGCTCTCCAACCTCTTGGAGCCATGAACTCATTAATTCTGTCAGATGAGTGTCTCCTTGAGGTGGTGCTCTCAAAGCGAGGTCCTGAAGCAGGACCTGGGGGTCAGGAGCTCAACCTATGGAGATCCCCAGGTTCTGGTCTAAGTCTTCACAGCAGTTGAAGGAACACGGCAGGGCACTCTGGTTTTCTGGTGGCTGAGAGGTAGCATTGGGCATCGTTGAGGGAGGTGAGAAACAAAAACCCAGTATCTAGGTACAGGCCCAGTGAGCCGGGTCAGCTCAGCAAGTAGAGGGGGGCTGCGCTGGAGGTGTGTCTGTCTGTCTGCATGGGGTGGCATCTTCTGTAACTCACCCCATGGACCCTGTGCTTGGCGGAGTCAAAGAGGTGAAAGATGATGTTCCCTGGGCCTTGCCTCTCAGTGCAGCCTGGGAAGAGGAGGGGTGGGACCTGCCTCCCTCCAGCCTGTGGTTGGATAGTGACATGCTTTGGGTGCAATAGTTTAAAATACTTGTTTATTTAACTTGATAAAGAGTTCCATGTGTCCAAAGGCGAGACTGTGTGGTGTCGCTGAGGGTGGACTTGAACTCCTGCTCTTCCTGCTTCTGCCTTTGAAGAGGCTGGGATTACAGGAAGTGCCACCACCCCCGATTTATGAACTACTGGGAACTGAATCTAGCACCTCAGGCCCGTTAGGCAAGTAAGCTACCAACTGAGCTACACCCCCTACCCCACAATATGATACATTAACAGTGTGCCCCATGAAGTGTGGTGAAGGTCATCGAATGAGGAGTGGGTCACTTGGTTGGTTGGCCCTTTGACCTCAGACATGATGGTGGCATACAGTCACTCGTTCAGCTGAGTTTGTTAAGCACCTACTATATATACAGTCACTGTTCTAAAAATGTAGCAATCAAGATTCTTTGCTGCTGGCTTTCTAAAGGAAGAAGGTCACCATTTGATCAGCTGACTTGTCAAAATACACAGCAGCGCAGATCAGAGCAAACACTAAGGTGAAAAGTAAGGCAATTCCAGGCAAGATGGTCCAAAAAGGTTACCTCTTAGAAAGTGGAATTTGGTTAAAGACCCAATAACAAAGAAAGAACTCTCTCGATTACACAGTGGAGGATATCCCAGGTTAAAGGAATGCTCTGTGCAAAGGCCCTGTGGTCAACCAGAGATATTCTCTAGGGTCACAAGAGGGCCCACATGTAGTGACCAGGAGGGAGGGTAGCAGAAGGTGAGTTTGCAGAACATGCCTGTGAAGACCAGCAGCTTCACTGCAGAGCCAGCCTGGACGCTTGCAGGTGAAGGAGAACTCTGAGTTACTCAGAGTCCACAGGTCTTCCTGGTGCCTGTGTTGAGGCTGAGAACCTGATGCACATACAGGGCTCTGGGGTGTGCGGTCCTGGGGCTCTGCAGAGGAGTAGAGTGGTAGAGGTCAGGGAGAGACATTGCGGGCTGTAAAAGGAGGTGGCGTGCTCTGCAACCGGGATGAGCTGTGTGAAGCAGGAAGGAAGCCAGGACAGGATATAGACTACAAACCAAGCACACTGTGGACAGACCAGAGCTCGGAAGCACCCTGGGCTCACAGCCCAGGTTCCTCTTGGGTGACAGCCTTCACACTGTGACTTGGCTCTGACCAATACCAGGGAAAATGTCAGGCTCTCTGCCTCCATTGGTGGAGCAGACCTTTACCCATTCCACCAGTGGGTCATAGCACAGAGGATTTTTGCAATTGAGAGTTTCCTAGGTATCTGGGAATGGAGGCCAAAGGATGCTGGTGTCACCAAGTACTGAGCAAGATGGCATTACCCCCTTCAAAAATATCTGACTCCACATGCTCATGGTGTATAAGTGGGACCCTGACTTTCTGCAAGTTTTGTCAACATTACTGTTCCTACTGGCACGAAGATAGAGCTATAGGAGCATACAGTCTGTGAAGGAGAATGCAGCTCAGGTGGTCTAGAAGGTTGTAGAGTGTGGGGGTAAATTCTCTCTGTTACTTCTGTCTGTCTGTCTGTCTGTCTGACTGACTCTCTCTATATCTCTGTCTCCCTGTCTGTCTCTGTCTCTGTTTTTCTCTGCCTGTCTCTGTCTCTCCCATGCACACAGCCCTAAGTGTGAGCCCTACAGTTGCCTAAGAACATCAAGGTGGCTATAATCCCAGCACTCAGGAGGCAGAGGCAGTTGGATCAGGAGTTCAAGACCAGCCTAAGCTACATGGTAGAGCTGAGATCCACCTGGGCTACATGAGACCCTGCCTAAAACATGCAGTTAACAATGACAAAAAATATCTCCAAAGATTGGCAGCAGGTGTTCTAAACCTAGAGAATGCCTAGGACCCATGATGACAAAGCTTAAATGTGAGATCTGCTGCATGGCATTGGGAGAGAGCTTAGAAGTTATTTTAGGATAGAGGATGTCCAGTTTCCTCAGTAAGACTACAAGAGGGCGTGATTACAACTAGACTCATGCTTTTCTGATGAAGTTCTTTGACTTTCTGAAGGTTGTATAGCCAGCTTAAGCTCGCCTACCATAGGCAGCTTGTCCCCAGCCTCACATCTCCCTCTCTGGGCCTCCCCTCATAGGGGGACATTTTCTTTGCTGCCAGAGACATCAGGGTCCCTGGAGAGTGTTGTATGCCTCTCCTCTCCCTGATCTCATGTCTTCTTGTGTTGGAGGCTAACAGATGCTAACAGGCACTGCACCTAAAAGTCTTAAATGTGACAAGGAGCCCCCAGGTGGGCCCTTTACAGTGGCCTTCAGTGGATACTCACTGAACTTGAAATCAAGCTTCAAAGTCCTGTGTCAGGTGCACACTCTTTACAGTTTCTGTGTGTCACTGTGTTAGAATCAGTGCTTTGTGTACCTATGTGCAACCAACTCTTGTTGAACACTTGAAGCTATCCGCAGGCCTGGCTTCTCTTTCAGCTTGGGTTTGCTATTCATATGCTTCTTGTACTTGGCGAGCGTTGGGCATGATCTGGGGGCAGTGATATTCCTGGGCACTTGCTCCCTTCTGCCTCAGGGCTCCGACATGAATTGGCAAGCAAGTTGCCTCCTAATTGAGCTCTGCTGCCCTCCAGACTGTGGCTGTGCTGGGAGACTTTCCAATGAGTCCGCTTGGGTGTCTATGACAGAAATACCCAAGATAGGTTGGCTTATAAGCAGCATAAGTATATTCCTCTTATTCCCAGAGGTTGAGAAACCCAGCACCGGGTCACCGACCGATTTGGTGTCTGGTGAGCACCTGCTTCCTGATCACTGAGGGTAGCTTCCTGCTGCGTGCTTGCATGACTGAGGAGCAAATTCTATCTGTCTCTTCTGTCTGTCTGTCTCTATCCCTGTCTCGTTATCTCCGTGTATCTCTGTGTCTCTGTCTTTTTTCTTTCTGTCTCTGTCTGTCTCTGCCTCTCTCTGTCTGTCTTTCTCTGTCTCTCTGTCTGCCTCTCTCTGTATCTCTGTCTCTCTGTCTGCCTCTGTCTTTCTCTGTGTGCCTTTCTCTGTAGCTCTCTTTCTCTCTGTCTCTGTCTACCTCTGTCTCTGTCTCTCTGTCTCTCTCTCTGTCTCTCTCTCTGCTGTTTGTTAGGAATGCCAGTGTGCAGTGTGTAAGCACCAGAGGTTGGTATCAGATGTCTTCCTCAGTTGTTTTCTTCTTTATGTACTAAGGCTGAGTCTCTCATTGAACCCGGAACTTGCCAGCTAACTCAACCAGCTACCTAGTCTACCCTGGCAGATCCCCTGTCTCTGCCACACAAGCTCTGGGATTTTATGTAAGTGGCCACACCTACCTATCTTTTATGTGGGTGCTGGGGATCTGAATCTTCGCATAACAAGCATTTTATCCACTGAGACGGCCCTGAATTTTCTTAAAGACCCATCCTGAGATGAAGGCTCTACCCTTGTATCCTAGCATTCTCCCAACGTCTATCTAATTTCATCATATTGGGTTTCTTCATGTTGGCTCAGTGAGGAGCTGCCCCGTGCTGGCCATGGCAGGGCCTGATAATCTGGCTCTTTTTACTTTCATGGACCCTATGGCTTGGTAAAGGTGAGCTCACTGCTGCAAAGGTGATATATGTAGACTTGATGAACAAAGCACTGGGTTTGGCAGGACACGGAGGCTCTGCTGTTTCTTTCTCACCTGCCTTCCTCCATTCTCCTCAGCTTCCTGCCATCTTTGTTCCTATGGGCACCGTTATGTAAAAGAGGGGACACAGGGCTGTGTCCTCGCTAGGGCTGCTGAAAGGCTGCTGCTAGGGGAAATGCCTAGCTTTGGCATCTTCTGTCTTGAAAGTGAAGTCCTTTCAGTTGATCAGAATTTACATATTTTAAGATATAAAAAATCCAAAGCTTGGGGTGGGAGACAGTTCAGAAAAGTGCTTTGGATGCAGTCTCCAGGGCCTGAAGTTGGATCCCCAGAATCTCTGTAAAAGCCGAGCACACAGCATAGCGCACACCTCTAATCTCATCCCTGGGTCATGCAGAGACAGGTAGGACTTGCCTTGGTCTCCTTAGCAAGATAGCATTGCCTAATCGGTGAGCTGTCCGTCCTAGTGAGAGACCCTGCCTCAAAATACAAGAGAGAAGTAGACTGAGGAATGACACCCAGTATCAACCTCTGGCTTCCACATTATGTACACACATGTACATAATATCACACAAATAGAAATACAGAAACACAACACATAAACCACACACACTGCATATACATACACAGAAATACACACATACACACACACAGAGGAATATACACAGACATCCATACTACATAAACAGGGAGACACAGGAAGACACACAAACATACATACGACATACATAAACACACAGAGACACATGTACAACATACATAACACACAGAGGCATATACACATACTCAAGGAATACATACACACGCATACATACCATACATAACACACACAGAGACATACACATGTATACAGGGAATACACACAAACACACAGACACATGCACACTATAAATAATACATATACATACACAAGAATAAACACAGACACACTCATGCGCAGACACACTCACACAGACACACACATTCACACGCACAGACACACACAGATATACATACCTACCTACCTACATACATACATATATACAGACACACAATGCAGACATACACACAGACACATAGATGCACACAGACACACACAGAAATACACACAGATACATACAGAGAGATGCACACATAGATGCACACATGTATGCATGCACATATGCAAACACATGCAAACACGCAGACATACACACAGACACACACAAATGTATAGACACACATGCACATGCACACACACAGACATACAGAGATACACACAAATGTACAGTCATGTGTGTACACACAAAGACATATACACATACAGACACACACAAATACACACATGTGTACACACATACATACACACATATGTACATACACACAAATATACATACCCAAAAATGGACATACACATATGTGTACGCATGCGCGCACTTATACACACACACACACACACACACACAGAACCCCAGAATGATTTCAGTGATTACTTTCTTTCGGAAAAATGTATTTCAAACAAAGCTAAAGAAACTCAAAATGGAGATGCTGTGTGTGAACTTCGTTGTGGAACTTTAGAAGTTGCATTCTGTAGAATATTCTAGTCCCCAGTGAGAATCCCTCCACAGAGTTTGGATTTCCCTCTAGTTTCCAAGACCCAAATGGGCACAGTCTTGCTGATAACCATTTTCAGCTATAAATAGAGGCATGTATTTAAATAATTAAACTCATCGGGAAATGTCAAGTCCCTTTTGGGAGACAAAGAATGAACTGTTGTTGAGTTAGCGATTAATTAATTTTGCCTTCAGCTGCTTGAGAAAGGGCTAGGAATAGGGTTGTTCAGAAGAGGCAGAGATCCCAGGTGTAAGAGAATATTTAGCCAGAGTAAAAATAACACGCAGCTGAGAAGACAGACATGTATAGTTCAGGCTGAGCCCGGAGTCGCACATGAATCACGCCGAGCCCCACCCGCTGCTCCGCCGTGGGCTCTGAAGCAGCTTTTCCACTGCATCTGATTCAGAAATAAAACAGGCCCACAAATTACACCAGAGCTGGCCAGACAATCCACTCCTTGTCTGAAGCCCTAAAAATACCTTTTGTGGGGACTTGCTTTCATTCACACTGTGAAACCTGGGTAGGGTGGTTTGGTTGATTAACAGCACTAGGCAGGGGCTTTGGGGGAGGTTAGACTGGATTACACTACAGTGAGATCGGACCTGAGACTCATCCCAGTTACACTCCAGTGGGACCCAGGCCTGAGACTCATCCCAGTTACACTCCACTGGGATCCGGTCCTGAGATGCATCCTCACTCAGCCTGTCCTGTTTGGAGTAGGGGTGAGAGTGGTGGGCCAGTCATGACAGTGACCCTTGTTACCTCTTAGGAAAAATCTGAAAATCGAGCTTTTCTGTACCTCCATGAAACTTTATTAAAGTGTGTGGGTTCTGAAGATTGAACCTGGGTCCTTGCAAGCACTTTACCAACTGAACCATCTCCTCAGCCCATCAGCACCATGTTCTTCCTATGGTATCATAACCTAACAGTTGCAGATGGCGTTTAGAGACTGTGACATCTAATAGCTAGTTATAAGCAGGAAGTTGTGTGATGGAAAACAGAAGAGCTACTGAGGTGCAGTGAAGAACCAGGTGTCAGCAACACAAGCATACGTATGTACACACACATGAATACACATGTGCACACATGTATATATGCATATACACACATACATGCACACCCATACATATATGCATACACATACACACGCACACATACATACATATGTACACATGTACATATGTTACACATGTACACATACACATGTACATACATGTACAGGTGTATAAACATGTACACACACACATATATATATATATTCATGTGTACACATATGCACATGCACACATAACAATACACATGTACATATATATACCTATATGCATGCATATACACGTATATACCTGTTCATGCTGCTGTGTTAATTTTTTACAGTGTTTGTCAGTTTTTGCATTTACTTTATATGTTTCATCTAAGGGAATCATCACCAAAGCATCAAGGTGATATTCAGTCCTTTTTAGAAATGGTTACTCAGTCAAAGTCAACCACGGATGGTCACCACTGGTTTTCTAGTTCTCAGACGAGGGCTTCCTAACTTTCCACAGTTGTAAGGGAAGCATCCTGGGGTTCACCTGGAGAGATTTATCAGAAATTGATACAGTCAGTCATTCACCAGTTTCAAAGACACTGAGAAAATACAATTCTAGAGACGGAGAACTGGAAGTGAGTTTGGCAGGTTACAGCAGATGCTAGGTGAATTAGAGCAGAGACTTCAGCACTGAAGGCAGAGGAAGGAGAGAGAGCACAAGAAGAGAAGTTGTAAGGATGTACAATGTACTCGAGCATGTGTGTGCATGTGTATACATACACATGTGTGTGCGCGCACACATGTGTGCCTGTGTACATGCGTGTGTGCATGCATGTATTTGCATGCACATGTGCATGCATGTACATCCTTGTTTGTGTGTGTGTGTGTGCATGTGCACATATGTGTAGGACCCCTGCATGTAAATGCATGTCGAAACCAGACATGCTTCCTCATGCTTGGACATCATTCTACAAGCACCATTCACTTGATTCATTATTTGAGGCAGGTTGTCTCACTGGCCTGGGGCTCACCCACTAGCCTAGGCTGGCTGAGCAGTGACCCAGGGATCTCTCCATCTCTACCTCTCCTATGCTGGCTTTCCACTTAGGTTCTGAGGATCAAGATCCAATTCTTCATCCTTGTAAGGCAAGCTCTTTACAGACTGAACTATCCTCAGCTCTTAGCATGTGGTCATTCTGGCATGTAAACTAAAGGGGCTTCTCCAGTCCAGTCTGGCCCACTGAGGACAGGGACACTGATGTCCCCTTGCCCCTGAGGTGCTGCCTGGTCTGGAAGGCTGCATGCATACTTGTGGGTGAAGGAAAGAGAGCAGTTACCCAGCCCCTGCTTGCTGGGACAGCTGTGGAGGATACTTATCCCTGTGGCTCAGGGACCAGGGCAGGATGGACCTGGCCCACTTGCCTTTGTCTTTGGGAAGGAGAACTCTGATGTAGCAGCAGCAAGGACATTTTGAAAGCACAGCTGTGGGACAGAGAACAAAGCAATGGAGAGTCTCCTCACTGTACAGATTTGGTGAGTTGCCTCCACCCACGAAAAACAAAGATGCCTCGGGTTCCTGGGTTCTACCTTGGCTGACGCCGGACTGTGTGTAGGGCCCAGTGTCTCCCCTAGCTGTCCCAAAGGTAGGGTGAACCACAGGATGAAGGTGGCTAGAGAACTCATGTTTGAAGACAGTGACATTCTTGTATGAATGAGGGCCATTAACACCCACAGGGTGGTGGCAGGTGACACAGAATGGATGATGGCCGTGCTTGGTCTGGCTCATGGTCCTGGCTCTGCCATTTTACTGTGAGAGTGTCCCATGATGGAATCTACCCTTCTTTAAGCAGACACCATGTGAGGAAATAGATGGCAGATACCAAATTTACTTTGTTTTTCAAATACCAAAAGACCTTATTTTATATATCACAGTGTGTTTTTCTGGGCTTATTACCTCTTCTTAAAACTCTGCCTCAGTTCCACACAGGTGCCCCCAATCCAGTCAACAAAATAAAACGTCCTGACCATCCTGCTCCTCTCCAAAGGGGAGAGGTTTTGGAAAATATCCAATACTGGGGAAAGAGAGTCTCCGGAGAATCCGCCCAACAGCGTCTCATATGTGTGGATTCACCAGTGGAGTTGCGGCATGTGCTGGTGGAGATCTTAGTTTAGGACCTCAAATAGGAGTTTAAATAACACTTCTAGGATGGGCCTTATAGCTTTGGGCAGGTCATCCAGTCTGTCCCTGCTTTATCTGTGACTCTGCTGTTTACTAGGTAGGTTCCTCAGCACTTGGGGACAGGATACACTCGCTTGGAGAACTGTGAGACTTTGCTTTTGTGTCTTAGTCAGGGTTTCTATTCCTGCACAAACATCATGACCCAGAAGCAGGTTGGGGAGGAAAGGGTTTATTCAGCTTACACTTCCACATTGCTGTTCATCACTAAAGGAAGTCAGGACTGGAACTCAAGCAGGTCAGAAAGCAGGAGCTGATGCAGAGGCCATGGAGGGATGTTCTTTACTGGCTTGCTTCCCTGGCTTGCTCAGCCTGCTCTCTTATAGAACCTAAGACTACCACCCCAGAGATGGCACCACCCACAAGGGGCCCTCCCCCCTTCATCACTAATTGAGAAAATGCCTTACAGCTGGATCGTGGGGCATTTCCCCAACTGAAGCTCCTTTCTCTGTGATAACTCCAGCTTGTGTCAAGTTGACACACAAAGCCAGCCAGTACACTTTTCAAAATTTATTTTTAAATTTATGTATATGTGTGTCTTTATGAGTATGTGCTTTGTGTGTGTGCTTTGTGTGTGAGTGTGTGTGTGTGTGTGTGTGTGTGTGTGTGTGCGTGTGCGTGCTCATGGAGGCCAGAAGAGGGTGTCAGGCCTCCAGGAACTGGAGTAACATATGACTATGATCTGCCTGATGCATGCTACAAATGAGCTGGGGTCCTCTGGAAGAACAGCCAAGGTTCTTAACCACTAAGCCATCTCTCCCAGCGTCTGTGAAGTGTTGAAAGTAATACTTACTTTCTTGTTTTGGTCCTGGTAAGATTACTTTTTCTTCAATAAAGTAATATCTGAATAGATGACCTTGAAAAAGACTTCCTTTCTTCTGGCCCTGGTTTGCATGTGTGCCCCTGTTACACACAGGGTGTACCAGGGAGTGATAGATCCCTAGGCCAGGGCAGCATTTCAGGCTACAGTGCAGGCTTTAAGCTACAATAACCCGTGGCCCAGGGAGTTCTTGTTCACCTCATATTAAGACGTTTGTCTTTCAAAGTAGAGTATCTTCCCTTCCCCCTGTGCAGGTGTCCCCTGCAGGAAAAGCATATCTGTGAGTTCTGGCCACTCAACTTACATTGCAACTTCTCCTTTAGGGCGCCTTCACCCCTCCCCCATCTTATTTTATGTGTATAGTTATTTTGCACTGTGTATATGCCTGTGCACTGCTTGCGTGCCCAGCACCGGAGGAAGCTAGTGGACACCAGATCTCCCAGGACTGAACTTACAGATAACGGTGAGAAGCCGTGTATGGGGATTGAACCCGGATCCTATGGAAAAGCAGCCAGTGTTTTTAACCTCTCCAGCCTGTATTCTCTTCAGAGTAACCTTCTCCTCTGTAAGACGTCGACGATGTGTGATCCGCTGTAGTGAGGGCTTTCCCACGGGTCAGTGCCAGGTCTTCCTATGACATGCTGTCACAGACAAGATGATAATGAGAGCAGACGTCTCCACCCAGTCAGGGTTTGTTGAGAAGCCACTCCAGGGGACCACACGAGACCTTTTCTGTCAGAGTTAAGAGTTCCATTAATGAAAAACTTGTAATAGTCAAAATCACTGCTTCATCCTGACTTCCTTTGTTAATAACTAAGTGTAATAGCATAAAACATACATATTTATTTGTATCTATTCATATATTTATATTTATAAGATAAGTTTGAAAATAGAGTCTAATGGCTTCATTTTGCTGTTTGTTTGGTTTTTTTTTTTATGATGGAGGATGGGATTTGAAACCCATTAACATGAATTATGCCTGCAGGTTATAACATGAAAATCAAAGCAACTTAGCTAAAGGCTGCCCATTGCTGCTTGATTGCTTGTTTCGAGACACAGTCTCACTATATAGCCCAGGCTGTCCTCAAACTCACTATGTAGCTCAGGCTGGCCCTCAAACTTGTAATCTTCCTGTTTCAACATCTACCAGCCTTGGCTTTGACTCTGTTTTAGTTATATATAGTTTGGGTGCTGTCTTAGTCAGGGTTTCTATTCCTGGACAAAACATCATGACCAAGAAGCAAGTTGGGGAGGAAAGGGTTTATTCAGCTTACACTTCCACACTGCTGTTATCACCAAAGAACATCAAGACTGGAACTCAAGCAGGTCAGGAAGCAGGAGCTGATGCAGAAGCCATGGAGGGATGTTCTTTACTGGCTTGCTTCCCCTGGCTTGCTCAGCCTGCTCTCTTATAGAACCCAAGACTACCAGCCCAGAGATGGTCCCACCCAAGGGGCCTTTCCCCCTTGATCAATAATTGAGAAAATGCCTTACAGCTGGATCTCATGGAGGCATTTCCTCAACTGAAGCTCCTTTCTCTGTGATAACTCCAGCCTGTGTCAAGTTGACACAAAACCAGCCAGTACAGGCACACACCAGCAAATGCAACATGAGGACCCATCTCATCCAGATTTGGTAAGGGGGTCTACTTCACTTCATAGAAAAACTCCCAGCCGGGCTGGTGGCACATGCCTTTAATCCCAGGCAGGCGGATTTCTGAGTTCAAGGCCAGCCTTGTCTACAAAGTGAGTTCCAGGACAGCCAGGGTTATACAGAGAAACCCTGTTTCAAAAAAACCAAAAAAAAAAAAAAATTCCCATAATCCATGGATTATGCACTCACACAACACACAGACACAGATACACACAGACACACACACACATATATACAGAGACATGCAGACACACAGATATACATATATACACTCACAGACACAGATACACACAGATCATTGACACAGACACACAGACACTGACACAGAAAGCCACACACACACACACACACACACACACACACTTAGGTGACAATGAGAAAAGAAGTAGTCAAACCCCCAAAGCCTTATCTCTCTGACCTTCAACTTTCAGGTGATTAATTCCTTTGCTAGATAGGAAAAAAAAACTGTTAGTACCTGGTATACAGTAGGCACTCAGTAAGTTTCCTATGTGAATGAGACTTCACAGTCAATCCCGATGCCGCTCTCACACCCTGGGCACCACCTACTGTTAAAAAAGTTTCCTCCCAAAGAACCAAGTCCTTCACTTCTCTCCCCCAAGAATCTCTCTCTTTGAGACACACAACACCAAAGCCTTCACACTGCACTCGGCTGACAGATTTTTCCAAAGGATCAGGAAACCCTGTCTCAAGTAAAGATAGTCTGTGGTTTGATAGTAGGGTGAGTCTCGTAGAGATAAACATTGGAAGCCAGGAAAATATTATAGCATCGAGCAGAAATCCTGCATGTGTAGACAGCTCTGGAAAGACACAGGCCCTGCTCCATGGGAACATAGACAGTGACTATCTTTACATCGCCTCTGTGTTAGTACAGCGGTGAGCATTCTACGTGTAGGGCTATATGTTCCCAGGTAGTGGTAGGACCTCAGCCCTGTGTAACCCCAGCCATTACATGCTCAGTAGCTCTTGCTGTCACTTGGCGCCAGCACTGAGCTACTCTGTGGTCCTGGAAGCATTAGCAAGTGATGCTGGGAAGAAGTCTGTGTTTCAAGTCCAATGGGCCTCTCTTTGCAGTGATGACCGACTAGGCCATCTTTTGATACATATGCAGCTAAAGACAAGAGCTCCCGGGTACTGGTTAGTTCATATTTTTGTTCCACCTATAGGGTTGCAGTTCCCTTTAGTTCCTTGGGTAATTTCTCTAGCTCCTCCATAAGGGGCCGTGTGACCCATCCAATAGCTGACTATGATCAGGGGAACACCAGGGCCAAAAAGGGGCAGTGGGTGGGTAGGGGATTGGGGGGGTGGGTATGGGGGACCTTTGGGATAGCATTGAAAATGTAAATGAGGAAAATATCTAATAAAAAAAATGAAAAAAAAAAAAAGAAGTCTGTGTTTCAAAGTACTTGGTGCGCTAAAACTCTTCCAGGGCACCGTGCCCTCAGCCAGCCCTTCCTGTCCATAATTCTGTCAAAACCTATGGATGAGACATGAATTTCACCATGCCATTTCAGCTCCATCTTGCTCGGAGGATAGCCCTGTCTACCTGCCTAATGTGGTTTTGCTCTTCTCAAACTCAAAGGTCAAGTCCATAGCAAGCCCGAAGTCCTGTGACTCTACAAGTTACCTGCCAAGCTGCAGCTAACAATGCTTTGAGGGAAACAAACAAGGGCCCTAGGAAGGTGGAAGCAAAGTTTTCAACACTGGCGTGAAAACCTAAAGAGTCCATGGATGTCTAATGTTTCCAAGAGTGTGGAAACACGTGTGTTAGGTAGAACTTGAAAAGTGTTTCCAAAATTCTACTACAGATAATGTAACCAGCACACAGAGGTACCACTGCTGTGGCAATCCAAGGTTAGCCATCTGTGTGGGCTAGCCACCAACTGAGAAGACGGCAACATATTTCTTTGTTCTCTGATGAAGCTTGATTCGTCTTTGCTAAAAAAAAAATATTTATGTGTTATGCATGCATGTGTATATGTGAATGCCTGGTCTAGCTTTTAGTAGTCAGAAAAGTGTATAGGATCCATTGAAACTGGAGTTACAGATGGTTGTGAGCCACCATGTGGGTGGTGGGAGCTGAACCTGGGTTCTCTGCAGGAGCAATAAGGGTTGCTAACTGCTGAGCCCTCTCTGCATCCACCTAAATTGTTTTCTTTACTTGGTGTTAAACTATGAGACTTGTATCTCTCAAATATCACTTTCATGCACACACACACACACACACTTTTTCATAGAAAGATATCTTTGTCTTATTGCACATACAGTGGCTGCCTTACTAAAGATTCCTGTGGCCTGTTTTCAGGGTCAGTGGGAGCAACTCATCCCATCCACACCGCCATTTTCAGTCCCTGTCTTGGTTCACTCAGGTCGCTGGTCTACACTCTTTATCTGCCTCTCTTGCCTCAGCTCCACCCCTCACCTTCTCTGCCTTCCTGACTGTGCCCCCATCACCAGGAGTCCACAGCTCTAGATCCTGTGTTTGGCACAAGAATAGGAATCCAATGGGGGACTTTGCTGGGGTCTCCAACGCAGCATCCCTCCCTGAAAGCATTGCTTGAACTGCATGAGTCCTAGTGTCTGCTGCTAGCTCTGTTTACTGTCACCCAGCAAGAATGAACACCAGCTCTCTGTTTTCTGTGAGTGTTCACAGACATCTGTCACAGGAGTCTGGACATGACAGTTTCAGAAGGAATTGGCGAATGAAATAGAAGCCAGACAGCAGCTTGGCTTCCCACTAAGTGCTTCTCCTAAGCTTGGTTTCAGCTGCAGTGCAGGCTGTTGAGCTGAGCCTGGGCACAGCATGGTCTCAGATGTAGTGCAGGCTGCTGGTCTGGGTATGGGAACAGCATGGTTTTACACTGTAGTGCAGGCTGCTGAGCTGAAACACCAGGCCCATGTTACTCATGGTTCTGCAGATGGGACATCCAGGGACAAGATGCTAGACAGCTCCATGTCAGCTAATCTGCTAGGGGCTTTCTCTTTGGGTTGTAGGTAGCTACATGCTCACATGGAGGGAGTGAAGCAAGGGAGGAGCTCTCTTCCTCTTCCTCTTTGTGTGTCTCATCCATGTGTGTGTGTGTGTGTGTGTGTGTGTGTGTGTGTGTGTGTGTGTGTGTGTGTTGTACACATTCGTGCATGTTTCTGTGGATGCCAGAGGTCAGTGTCTGCTGCATTTCTCAGTCACTTTCCACCTTATTTTTTTAAGGTGAGGTCTCTTCCTGAACCACAGAGCTAACTGATGGGCTAAAGTTTCTTGGAAGCTCTAGGAGGATGGGTGCACGTGCTATCATGATGGTTTGTTCATGTGCACACACCATCATGATGGTCTTTCCAGGTGCACATGCCATCAGGCTGGTCTTTCTTGATGCACACACCATCAGGCTGGTCTTACGGTAGATTCTGAGGATCCAACTCAAGTCTTTGTGTTTGTTTACATAAGCGATTTACTCACTGAGCCAACTCCCCAGTTCTCCATCTTCCTGCCATTACTATCTCTACCCTCATAGCCTGAGCTAAATATGATTATCCCTCTATACCATTATGGGGGGCTTATTGCTTCAACGTGAATTTGGGGGACCACAGCATTCTGACTTTTGTCCTGCTTCCTGACTTTCCCCATGCTGCCTGTCATTGGACCTCTATATCACAAGACCACTGGGCCCTGCTCTTTGGGCACTGTTCTAACAGAATAAATTGTCTTTTTCTCCTGCAGGAACTCACCTGATGAGTGCAGTGTGAACAAAGGTGGGAAGATGGTGGGCAGCCCGGATACTGTGGGGATGAGCTACGGCAGCTACATGGAGGAGAAGCATGTGCCGCCTCCCAATATGACCACAAATGAGCGCAGAGTGATCGTCCCTGCAGGTCAGAGGTCTTGAGATTTTGTTCTGGTTAACAAGCCGTGCTTCCCAGGAAAGACAGACAGACAGACCACTTCTGTCCTTTATGAGTCTCTGTCAGGGACGATATACCCAGCCTTCCTGTTGGAGTTGCTCTCTGTTCTACCCACATCACTCAGCCCCCATCTACCTCATGGCTCTGTCTCATTGTTTTCTTTTCTTCCACTCCGTCTTCCTCTCACTGGAACACAGGTACCAAATGCTCTGGTAAGGCACACAAGGGCCAAATGCCCTGACCAGCCCACATCAGCACTCTCTGGGCGTGAACCAGGGGCAGGTAGGATAAAGAATGTCCAGCTACTGGTCACACTTTTTGTCAGAGTGGTCCAAGTTATGCATAGCAAAGCTTTCGTAAGCTCCACTGTTCCCTGCTCTAGATAAACACATCTTTGTAAGGAGCAATAATGAACGGGATCAAACCCCTTCACCTCCCCCACCCCAACCCAATAGTATGATATTTTCTCAGGCTGTGTCAGCTTCTAAACAGGAAGTTCTGTGTGCAGAGACTCTGGCAAAATATGGGTCTATCAGATGTGTCGGCCAGATGGGGTCCCTTCAGGGATGTCACTACAAGACTTGATAGACCTCAAAGATGGCTTGATGACATCAGGGCACCAGGGTCCTCTTTTACAGATGTGCCTTGTTTTGCCACATATAGCAAAACTTCAGAGGACACAATAATGACAGTCCCATGTACCAACAGGCTCAAACTGCTCTAGATATTTATTGGAAGGCATATAGCATGTACTCAGACCACACATTTGGTTTTACTCACAGCTGCTGCACTGTATACTCTGAGGCCACCTTACTTGCCACTGTGCCTCAGCAAGGGGGAAGTTCCCACTGGGTGGAAGCTGACCCCAGTCCACCTTTGTCATTGCTGGCTGGACATGAACTGGAGGACGTGGAAGCCTAAGGGATGCTGACCCCAGCCCACCTGTTGGCCTTCCTCTAGAAAAGTTTCATTTCTTCACCTGAGGCAAAGAAAGTCTTAGTCATGTATGATAGAGGAGCAAGCTGAACAGAGCCTGCTTGACAAACCCATCTTCTCCTTGTAGAATCAAGATGGCTATCGCTGCTTTGTAGAACCGTGCTGCTTTGGGCCGTCTTGTATTTCTGAAGTATCATTAGGATGCTTTAATATCATCAAAGTCTTCTTAAGAGAGGTCAGACTTGAGTCTTTTCTCAGAGGAAAATGAGGCAGAGAATTCGTCTAGTCCAATCAGGATGTCAGCAGGTCTTACGCACAGGCACCCATCCAGTGCTGCCTGGACAGACCAAAGGATGCATCTGCAGATGGACTCCAGCTGGCATGAGGTAGAGGGGTGTTTCTTCATTCTAAAGGAAGCTTTCTTTCAGCTGTACCCTCTTGGGCTGGTTGCTTCATGCCAGGGTAGGCAGTTATTCAGTTAATGGTATTGGTAAAAAGAGAGAGGGGTGGATGATTTTGCAAGTTGTGAGTTTTTCAGTTACTGGTCAAGGTCTAGGTATGTGTGTTCACACGGATGAACACACTCATGCGCATGCACGTGCACACACACACATTCACACACATTTGAATGGTCATCTGGCAGAGCCATGGGATCGCAGGACTCCAGGTGGTCAGCAGCAGCTGTATCCATCCCTTCAGCATCAGCACAGGTTATAACCCACACTCCTTACCCAGACTCCTTTGCAGTGTGGAGTATTCTACTCACGTTGAAGCCCTCAGAACTGAGTCCAGCTGGTTCCTGGAACTTGGTGGTGGTTAGATGTAGTGCCTGCCTGGTACCAACAGTGTGGAACAGAAGCTTTAGTTGCTCTCAAGGATTTGCTCTTTCTGTCACTACATACTGACCTTCATATCTGAGACAGACAGAGAGACAGAGAGACAGAAACAGAGACAGACAGACAGAGAGAGAGTCAAAATGGAGGACCTGGTAACTCTATGCCTAGGTAGAACCTTTGGACTTAGAGTTCATTTTGAAAAATTACTCCATTAACTTTGACTTTGAGATCCACCGTCTTCAGTTCACTCAGTAGCTAAGAAGCCCAGAAAATACTCATGAGGCATAGTCATAGGCATGTTCTTGTGGGTGTAAATGCCATGTTATATGGATATATTTACACTTCTTCCTGTGGCAACATAAATTTAAGAAACATTGTATATGTATAGACATACACAAAAATGGGACAGCCTCAACCTTTAGAGTAGAGGAATAGGTGTGTGATCCAAAGGAAGTGCTTAACAGAGAGGAAGCCCAGTGAGTGGTATGCATCATAAGTGTGTAAACATGAAGGGAGCCCAGCATGTGGTATGCATCACATGTGTGTAAACATGAAGAGAGCCCAGTGTGTGGTATGTGTCATACGTGTGTAAGCATGAAGGGGGACCAGCACGTGGTATGTGAGATTGTATACCAGTCAGTTCAACATAAATTGAGATACTGTTAGTAACAAGCTCTCCTCTAGTAAGGATCCTAGTTTAGCCTCACCAATTTTAAGCCATCTTGGAAAACCTGCAATATCAAAATCATCAAAACAAAGCCCTCTTTACAATAAAGTGCTGAATAGCTCAGATGATGTGTTGTGTAAATCCCAGAATGATCATGTGTGCACAATGGGGAAAGATCATTCCTCAGCCTCATTGGTGTCAGCTCAGATTTCCATGGTGACAGATGGCACTGAGCCCAAAACTAGCTGTGTCTTCAATTCTGGGCCCCTAACAGCAGCCCAAACCTAGTAGGTTTGACTCAGATGTCTGATCTGCAAGGTGTTGCCGAGACTGTGCCGCAGATCCAGATGTAGAAACATTGGATTCCCAGTACACATGAAGCCAATGTTCTAACCAATATCAGCATCATGTGTCTCACAAGTGTCTGCCATCAAGGACAGTGTCCTCTGTGTGCTGGCTGTGCCTCTCTGAGTCTAAGGCTACTATTTAGCTTTTGGTGGCATATACTAAGGTGTGCTAATGGGCTGCTACCAAGGAAGGCACACACATTCTCCATCATTTTGAAAAGTTACAAACTGATGACCAAATACAATAGGACTTCTGGTTTTAGCAGTTGATATTATTTTTGAAAGATTTTTCTTTTTATTTCCTAAAAATAGGTGCAAAAATGTTGCACTTAAAAACTATTTCTTCCACATTTTAGTTTTTGTTTTTTTGTTTTTGTTTTTGTTTTAATTTAACAATCATCTCAAACCCTTTGATATCAGCATCTCAGCGACCTAGTGGCCACACCCGCGATCTTCCCTTGCTCTGCGCATTTTAAGCATTACCCAAGTTCCATCCTAGTGGACAAAGGCTCCCGAGAGACTGAATTCTTTCTTCCCTGCCTCTGATTTTCCATGGAGGACATGGAAAACCTTTGAGTTGTATCTCAGCCAGTCCTTCATGCCGGATTACCCAGGAAGTATTCACTGAGCGGCCATTGCTCATAGGCCACTCTCTTAGGAGATGACCAAAGAATGCTGAGGTCGGGAAGATCCACCCCTGTGCTATAGATGTGTGGCAGGAAAACAGACAAAATCTTGAACTTAGGAATGATGGACGTTCTGGGATTCCTGAGCAAGGGGGGTCAAAATAGGTCATGAAAGCTTCATTCATAGCTGCTGCGATGGCTTTCCAGCCTGTTCCATCTCCCTTGGCCTCCTCTATCTTCCTCAGCCATTCCCTGGCCTCTGGCGTGCTGCTGTGTATGCCCTGCCTGTGCTGTTTGGGCAGCTGTGTATCCTTCCTTTCTTTGCCAACAAACTGTGCTCCCCCTTCAAGACCTCTTTACACTGTTCCCGTCTGCATGCCGAACTCGGTAGCAAATTAATCCCTTTTCTTATGACACCTGACCACCTGTCTCTTACCCCACACTTATGTTTTACTCTGTATTCCCTAAGGCATGTATATGCTTATTTAAATAGAAACAATAGCATTTGATTCTAAAGCGGAAATGAGATGCTTCGGGCTTGTGACCCAGACTACTGGCCAATCAAAACTCAGACTGAGTGAAGTTAAAAATACACAGAGAAGACTAAATGTATATGAGGAAAGAGTGAACACGTTCCGATGGCAGGCTTGGCCACAACGCTGTAGTCAAGCCTCTACTGTGGCTTTGAGCTTCCTGGTAGTCAAGATAAAAAGTGTAATTGGGAGGAAACGATTAAAGTTGTTTTATAGGAGAGGTAAGCTTATCTCAGCACAGAATCCTAAAAGCAGTATTCTTGGAGACTGTAGAGCCGGCTGCCTCCCTGCAGCCATTGTGGCTGAGCATTGCAACAGCACAAGTCTTCTGACACATTGTGAAAAGGCTGAGTGAGTTACACTAGAGTCAGCCCAGGGAAGTCACCAACAGACACTGGGGACTTTGGTGGCTACACCAGACAGGGCTTGTAGTTCTCAGAGCAGCAGAGTGCTGACTGATAGGCACCTCCCCAAATATGGCATTGCTGAGCTGGCTAGGGAAATGGG
Source organism: Mus musculus (assembly GCF_000001635.26). Lineage (NCBI taxonomy): Eukaryota > Metazoa > Chordata > Mammalia > Rodentia > Muridae > Mus > Mus musculus. Next base: position 1,256,877 of record NT_039634.4, on the reverse strand, counting down.
CAGAGGACCAGGAGTAGAGTCCCCTATTCTGGGCTCTGTTAGCTGGACAGCATGTTGTTATCACACCAGCATTTGTTATTGATGAGGCTGTGTATGTGTAGATTACAAGTTGTGTGAAGAGCACATGATACCAATGATAATTGCCACGTAGTGGCAGGAATCAGAGGATCATGGGAGTTGCAGGGTGATTGGAAATCTCAGTTCAATAGCTCCCTTTAAACCCAGGAAAAAAATACTCAGAAAGATAAAGACACTGTCCCAGAGTCAGCTGCACAGCTGAAAGGGGCCAGAGCCAGTGTCCAGACCTGCAAAGAACCCGCAGTTAAGAAGCTATAATCAGTCCTTCACACAGCACTGGGTTAGAATTCTGGCTTTCCACAACACTTTGTGGAGCATCTTGGGCAACTCTTGGCATCAGGAGTCTTCTCGGTAGAATGAGAACAGTCAGTGTTTCCTGCAGTGTATCTTGGCAGGGACACATTTCCCCCGAACGCTGTGTTCTAGTGCCCGGTCGTGCGTAAGCAGCAGATGTTAGCTGCCATCATTTGATTTTGTAAAACTTCAGTCTTACATACAACCCCACGTGGTTTCCTCAACCACCATCCAGCCATAGGTTCACAGATAAGATGAACCCTGACTTCAGGGTTTCAGTTCTCTTGTTTGGTGGTTGGCACAGCAGGAGTCCAACACAAGCATACAGAAACATGATGTGATGGGCGAGGTCACCAGGAGTGCTTGGTAGGGTGACAAAGCAAGATGAAGATTGTGTCAGCAGCCATTGTAGCCTCCTAGGTAGGGAGAAGGGGCAAGGTGAGAGGGCAGTGTTACCCTGTAAGAGACCACGTTAGAAAGGAAGCTTTCTACATACCTTCTGTTTGAGAAAAACAGAACTCTGATGATAAAACCTCAAATTTATTTTAAACAATGACAAGAAATAAAGAGAAATAACATTCAAATGGCCAACGCAGGAGGAGGGGATGAAAGTAAAATGAAACAGACCAATCTTGGGGTGGAACAATGGCTCACAGCAGTCGAGCGCATTGGTTGCTTTTGGAGAAGACCTAACCTCCATTCCCAGCACCACATGGCAGCTCACAACTGCATATGGCTCTAATTCCAGGGCAGCTCATGCCCTCTTCTGGTCTCTGCTAGCACTGCACATACCCGGTGATGGCATATGGAAGGGGTACCTGTACACATAAAATAGTTATGAGAAAAATGAATTAAATTAGATCCTAGGAAAATATGTGGAAAAAAGCAGGCAAATCGGGGACAACAAAATCTGAAAATTAGAGGGAATGATAAAATAACTCTCCCAAAGCAGTTATGTGGTGTTTATAAAAGCATTTTACACACACACACACACACACACACACACACACACACACTCTAAAATAATTAATAGTAAACAGCTAGAATGACTATATATTAATCAAAAACTAATAAAAATCTGGGAAAAAAAGTAAAAATAAAATATTGACAAATAAGATTTCAGATAGAAATCCTTTAGGGGATGGCGTAAGTTTGTCATTTAATACTAAATTCATATAAAAGGCATAAGGATGATAAATTTATATTAGCCTAGTAACATAGCCTCAAAAAATAAATAACAATGACGTAAATGGTCAAATCCATTTCAGTGAGTGAGTTTGATTTACTCTCTCTCTCCCTCCCTCTCTCCCTCTCCCTCTCTCTCTCTCTCTCTCTCTCTCTCTCTCTGTGTGTGTGTGTGTGTGTGTGTGTGTGTGTGTGTAACAGGTAATATATACTTTTAAGCACCCAGAGTCACATTTACAAATATTGCCATGGTCTCAAAGGCCATCCCAAAGGTGAGCCAACCATCGTGTTAAAAATCAATTTATAATTGATTGCTCTCTAGTCCCAAGAGGACAGATTAGAGTAAACCACAAACCATCAATTAAAAGTTTGAAAGTTTCAGAAACATCTTCGAGGAAGTCCTTCTCTTGGAGTCAGAATTCAGTGTGTGGCATTGAGCAGTTCTGAAGTTCCCGCCATCTCCTGTGCCTGCTTTGCAAGTGGGATCTACCCATATCAGGAGGCCAGATGTTCAGTCCTGTTTTCTTAGGCTAGTCTTAGATACACATTGGCTGACTTGCCCCAGGCCTGGCTTTGCGAACAAAACTCTTACACTAGTCCTTAGATATGGCCTAAGGGTGACATTTTATTTTATTGTATATTCCACATTTTTCATAGCCAAGAGTGCCTTTCTATTGGGAAGGGACAATCATTGATAATTTCTCATCGATTCAAATCAGGTTAATCTTATTCAATTGGAAGTGTATGCCCGTTGAAGGGGCTGTTTCATGATAGTGTATAGTCTGCTATTGACAACACAGTTCCCTTTTCCCTAATTCCAGTCACTATCTGTTAATACTCAACTGGATCAGAATCTTGTTTCAGGGGACTAGAAGGGTCTCCCTTTTTTATATTCATTAATGTATTGCTTAGCAGATGGGGGGCTCTCAACAGCTAGTTGCCTGAAGGCCAGAGGGTGACTTGAAGGAGTCATTTCTCTGCCAGAACTGTGTGGGTCCTGGGGATCAAACTCGGATTGTCAGTCTTGGCTGCCGATGTTTTTACCCACTGAGTCATCTAACCAGATGCAGCAGAGTGTTTTTATGACTCTCTCCTGCCTTTCTCACACGCATTTCTCCCACACATCGACATTAAGAATAACATAGCCCAGGAACTCTATATGATGGTGTGCTTAGATGTTTTAATATCCAGTTGGATAAAGTTGAGGTCATAAACATTTGGACTACAAGATACAGGAAAGAGTGGAGAGTCTCGACTCCCTCTCCTGGTGCAGCTCCTTGCTCTTTTGCTGTCCTTGGAACCATAATGTCATGTCTATTTCCAAAACAGCTCTCCTTTCCAGGAGGAGGCCGAGCACATAGTGTCTTATCTTATCACCATTGGCTCATGTTTTGTTGAACAGAAGCACCTCCGAAAAGCTCTTAAAATAAGAGATAAATCAGGCTTTTGTGTACAAAGGAAGAGGCAGCCCTGGAAACTAAATAGATTATTCATCTTAGCAGAGTTGACTGTGCAAACCTCTTGTGCGGGTGATTTCTTCTCTCCGGTTGTTACTGTTGGCCAAGTGCTTTCACATACTTTATCTCACTAACTTTTCAAGCCCCCACCCCCACCCCGCAGCCGTTCATTTAATTAGCCAAAGGAAAATAAGGTTAATTCCAGAGAAGGTAACATTTACACCCAGTCAGAGGGGGTAGTCGGAGTCCAAACACGCATTGCTCCGACTCCCGAGAGAGCCTTACACTTTCCTCAGTGAGCTCTCTGTGCTTGGTGTAATTAAAGACACCGCTCAACGCCTCAAAAATTCCTAATGACTCTGATATTCCACATTGTAAAGTCTGACCTCCTTACTAAGGTGCTTACTGTTCCCTTCCATGTGACTCCATCTGCCATTGCCGTCCCTCATCTCCATTCTCCATCTCCATCTACCATCTCCATACGCCATCTATATCCACCGCTCCCATCCCTCGCCTCCATCCCTCACCTCCATCATCTGCCATGTTCTTCTGCCTCCTCCATCTCTATCCCTCACCTTTGTGGCCCATCTGCGTGCCCCTCCTTCATCTCCAGCCTCCATTTCCATCCCCTCTTTCTTTGGGAAAACCCGCTGATGCTTCCCTTTGAGCCGAATTAGCTCTAAGCAGTACGTCCGAGTCAGCTATGCTTTATTTCAAATGCCCTGGTTAGTAGTTTGTGCAAATACGGTTACTATTTTGTTCTTGAGTGTCTATGTGTGTACATATGTAGGTATGTACTTGGAGGCCAGAGAACTTCTAGAACTCATCAAATAGGTCAGGCCAACTTAGCAGTGAGACCTAGGGCTCTATCTTCCTCTGCTTCTGCAACTCTGGGCGTTCACATGTTCCCTACTAGGACTTGATGAACTCAGGTCTTCATGCAAAGCAGACACTTTACAGACTGAGCCATCGCCTCAGCCCTATTTGTATTCTTTTTATAATCTATAATGAACACTCTCTCCTTTTTTTATTCTTTGTATTTATTATTTAATTTTATTTTTACTTACTCACTTTACATCCTGCTCACTGCCCCCCTCCTGCCCCTCCTGATGTCCCCTCCCACAACCCCTCCCCCTCCCCTTTTCCTCTGAGCAGGTAATATTCCCCCACCCTGGCACTTCAAGTCTCTGCAAGGCTAGGCACTTCCTCTCTCACTGAGGTCAGACAAGGCAGCCCGGCTAGAAGAACATATCCCACATACAGGAAATAGCTTTTGGAGTAATCTTCACTCTAGTCATTCAAGGCCCATACAGAGACAAAGCTGCGTATCTGCTACATATGTGTGGGGAGGCTTAGGTCCAACCCTGTATGTTCTTAGGTTGGTGGATCAGACTCTGAGAGCCCCAAGGATCCAGGTTAATTGACTCTGTTGTTCTTCCTGTGGAGTTCCTACTCCCTTCAGGCCTGCAGTCCTTCCTCCTGTTCATCCATAAGAGTCCCCAAGCTCCATCCACTGTTTGGCTGTGGGTGTCTGTATCTGTCTGAGTCAGCTGCTCAGAGCCTCTCAGAGGACAACTTGCTTCTGTCTGCAAGAATAACAGAATATCATTATCAGCGTTAGGGGTTGGTATTGGTGCTCACCCATGGGATGGGTTGATGAAAAGCCTTTTAAATGTTTTATAACTTTCCTTTATATACATGGACCAGTAAGTTTTCAAGGGGTGACTTTTAATCTTATACATTTTTTTAAATGAATGAATAAAAGTGGGGAAGAAAAAAAACAGATGGGAGGAGAAAAAAAACAACCAACCAACAACAACAAAACAAACAACAAAACAAACAACAAAAAAAAAAAACCAGATCTCTACTAGAAACTGAGCCACAGTGGAAGCAGACCAGATTGTCTTCAACCTGGATGATGGAGATCTGTATGGGCCCGGCTCTTTTAGGTCACCCCCCAGGATTCTGTTTGTCTTGCTGTGACTCGCTGAGCTTGGCCTCAGGCTTTTGCAGTCTGGAGAGGGTGGGGGTGGGAGGTTAGGGGGGGGTCCTACGCTGGGGCTGACTGGGCTGCCCTCAGATTTGCCTTTAGGAGTTGATGGCGTCTGCCTTCCTCCCCTTTTAGATCCTACTCTGTGGAGCACAGACCATGTCCGACAGTGGCTGGAGTGGGCGGTGAAAGAATATGGCCTCCTCGATGTGGACGTCTTACTATTTCAGAATATCGATGGGAAGGAGCTGTGCAAGATGACAAAGGATGACTTCCAGCGGCTCACGCCGAGCTACAATGCCGACATTCTTCTCTCACATCTCCACTACCTCAGAGAGAGTAAGTATAGCTGTCACCATGGCTGCAGACCCAACCTCAGTGGGTTCAGACAGGGTGGTCCCGGGATCCTCTTGTCTGACCTGAGAGGACCACACAGGTCAGTGTGTGGAACTTCATGAGGTAGATGAACAACGCAGTCTCTCCTGGGTTCCTAAGACCAGGACGATGGAACGTGGGTTCCTAAGACCAGGACGATGGAACATGGCAGAGAAGTGGCCACCTTCACTACTTTCCATGGTGCCCAAATTGGAAGGCAGAAAGGACTCCTTCTTGCTGGGGATGTGCTTAGTTAATTCTGCTGAGCGGCACGAAGCCCCTCCTCCCATCCAACCTGACCACAGAAGGGGAGGTTTTTTTTTCCATTTTCTATGGAGAGAATGGGTGGTGCGTTAGTCAGCAGTGGCGTGAGCCTGAAGGACTGCTGCGTGATCTAACTCTGACAACTCTGAGCATGGTCTGAAAGGATCCCAACTTTAACAGGGTGGCGCATCTCCCTTGCTGTTGTTGCCTGGCACCCATACACTTCTCTCCTGTGTGGGGCCATCCCATTTGGTGTTTAAGGTATTTCCTATATCACAGGGTTTAGATGGTTCTAGCAGCCTCCCCTCCCCCCGTGCTATGGCAGGAGGTGTATATATTTTCTTCTTTTTTCCTTTTAATTCCATTTTTTTTTTCAAGACAGGGTTTCTCTGTGTAGCCCTGGCAGTCCTGGAACTCACTCAGTAGACCAGGCTGGCCTCGAACTCAGAAATCAGCCTGCCTCTGCCTCCTAAGATTAAAGGCATGCGCGCCACCACTGCTCGGCCCATTTCTCTTTCTAGGAAGCTTGTTCTCCATCTCTTTATCTCAGTGCTGCTCTGTGTCTTGTTTTGCAGCTCCCCTTCCACATCTGACTTCCGATGACGTTGATAAGGCTTTACAAAACTCTCCACGGTTAATGCATGCCAGAAACACAGGTAATGCCAGCCCCTCTGATCCCCAGGGCATGCTTAGGTTCCTACCTACAGGTGCATGATTTAAAGTGAAACTCACAGGTTAGGGGTTAGAACACAGATGTGGGAGCGAAGCCATTGGGTACCTGAACAGTTCCCATTATTTCCACCATAACCCCGTAGGCCGAGAAAGGATTGTTTTTTTAACTATCATTCTGATCCCCCAGCATGCCCCAGTGCACCAGCATCATTGCCTATGGAGACCAAAAGCTCTCTAGTATAAATGGCCTCCAGACCTATTGCTCTCCATTTTCCTTCCTAAAGCAATGCCTTCTGGGACTCCTTGGTATTTTACAGACAGCTCTGGGTGTTGGACTTGCCTTGGTTTTATATTCTGCACAGATTTGTATGTTTGCAAAGGGCAGTGGGAGGAATATATCACACTTTATATAAACCTGAGGGAAACTCTTCTGCCATTTCGGAGAATACACAGCTGGCCCCTGGCCCAGCACCTGCCTTCCTGTCTCTAACTACAGGTTCTATCTACACTTGTGTCTATCGTATGCTCGAGCCTTCCAGGGCTGGACAAGGCACTTGGTCCTGATTCACCTTCCCTCCATCTCTCAGTGTATTTGGGGTTCTCTTTGTATAAACGTGTTACCTATGTTCCAAGTACACATCTACCTCCTGTCCTGATGGCCTCACTGGTGGATGCAAGGCCATTTGCTGATCACCCACTGGATTAGCCAAGGACCACTTCTTGCCACACCCTACCAGCCCCCAGCTAGGGATGAAAGCATCAGGGGAGGTGGGGAACCTCTTATCCCTTGCAAGCAAGCGAGCCCAACCACTGCTTGCCCTAACTGAGTAAGATAGCCGCTTACCAGTCATTCTCCTTTTACTTTTAAATGTCCAGCATCTTATGAATTGAGCCTCAGTCTGCTCACTTGTAATAGGTAGCTGGTTTACCTTGGTCTTCAGTATTCAAAACCAGTGTGCTTTTCTTAAACGTGACGTGAGGTGTTCTAAGCTCCCCCTTCTCTATCTGTATCGAACATATGAATATGCTAATGGTCTTGTGGCCAAAATTAGCAAAGAACTTGGTAGAATCAACCTGTCTCAGGAAACACCCTAGAGCCTCACAGGCTCTTAACATTGCATGCATTTAGAAATTCTTTAACAGTGACTAAAAATTCCGCAAAAGTTCAGAGTTCATTGATTTTTAAAAAAATTATAGCCAAATATAGAGACAATCAAAGGACAAGGATGATAAATTTCTAAAGGGCTGAATGTCAAAGCGGAAACCTCCTCATCTGGGGAGGTGACCATTGGTTGAGGAAAATACGGAGAATCGTGTATTTGAGTGGGGGGGTGGATTGATTTTTTAATACAGTCCATGTAGTCTTAGGCAACGTGTGTACACCTCTTTCCAAAATCTGTTCAAATAGTTTGTGAATCATATACAATTGGCAATAAATATAATAATATCTGTGCCACAGATAATTTTAAATAAACTAAGATTGCCAGTGGGACACGGGTGGGGCTCTGTCAAGAAGCCCACAAAGAAATAATAAATAAACGCAGCATAATATTTCGTGCATGAGGGAGATGCACTCCTGTCTGAGCAGAGCTCCTGTTTGCCATGAGCTCCACTGAAGTTTCAAGGCCCCCCCACCCCCTGACATCACAGGGCGAGGTGCTGTTGCTCAAGCTGAAAGTCACCACAAAGGACCTTCACACTTTGTCTTTCCTTTTGTCTGCAGGGGGTGCAGCTTTTATTTTCCCAAATACTTCAGTATATCCCGAAGCTACGCAAAGAATTACAACTAGGCCAGGTATGCTAACACCCTATGTGATTGCTTCATTGAGAGACTCCCAGATGCCCTGCTTAGGCCCAGGACCCCAGCCCGTGACCCCAGGAGCATGCTCTGGACCTGACAGGCAGTGCATATAGCCAGTCTTTTCCCTGGCCCTGTCAAAGGGCAGTTGAGATTCAGAGATGCTGTATTCAGAGTCCACAGCTTGGCTCCTCTACTGTGGACTATGAATACAGCAGAAATCAGAAACAGATCAGGGCCTTAAGTAGTAGTTTCAAGTGTTTGAGCCAATGCCTAGGATAGGAACCCCTTGCACTCTCAGTTAAGGGGAGGATTGATGAGCAGTCTGTCCTTTTGGGTGAGAAAGCAATTCCCAAATCGCTGATGACTGATTCTCATCACTACGCGAGAAGCCATTTTTCAGAGGAGAAGCATCTGGCATATAATATTTACATCGGCGTCATACTTTATGTCTTTTCCGATGATTGAATTAGGTAATTAATCTACATATCATTCATGCAAAAGTAAACATTTACCTAATGCCAAGCACAGAATTGGCCTCTGGGAGTGGAAAGCTGAAAGCTGAACCAGACTCCAGGCGGTGTCTGTCTGCAGAAAGCTCGCTTGCACATTCCGCTAGGCTTATGGGTTGGTTGAGTGCCTCGTCTGGGCCTGACATGGGGGAGCCGCAGCGAGTGGTAGGAAGGCTTATCACGACATTCTAGGAGATAATTCAGTAGTATTAACTTGGCGCCAGAGACAGCCAAGGACTTGTCAGTGTTTCGTATGAAGCAGTAGGAGCTGGCAGCTGAGGTCCAGAGGCCTGGGTGTGGACGGAGTCAGGCTCACATGAACACAGTCAGGAAGCCTCTGGGGGACTGGCAAGATCCCAGAGGAGAAATCAATGTTTTCCAGGGAGAGGACACTGAACAGGGTATATATCACCGTGACACACCATCCCCTCATGGGGACCGTGACTGCCCTGTAGGTCAGAACTCCTCATACCAGCCTGAACACTGGGGAATCACAGTTCCAGGAAGTGCACTGCATTTCCCAGACTCCTACCTTGGTCCAGCATGCATGCATGTCTTCCCCAGCTGATGCCACCCCTCCTTGGCTCTTTGCATGGCCAGCTTGCACGAGTCTAACTGATCTGATCCCAGGCTTGGGAGCTCTTTCTTTCAAGGGAGGAAGACACAGTAGGGCTAGGAGCTGGCTGAGTGGTGGCCACAGGGTCACTTCCTGGGGCTCTTCATACCTCACCCCTGCTCCAAAGCCACCAGAGTGATGTCAGGCTAGTGATCTCTTCTCTGCTCTGAGAAAGCTTTGTTCCCAGAAACCATAAGAAATTGCCCAAAGTCCTCTAAGTCTCCTCTCATGTTAGAGCTCAATAAAGTAATGGACCAGACACAGTCTGTGGCCTAAACTCTTTATCAGCCCCCAAAACACCACCAGGAGCTTTAAGGATGAGGAGCAGAGGCACCCTCCTGTCCCTGACTCCAGGGCTTTCTGAACATGACACCTACGTGTGTGTCTTGTGCCACATGGGGAGCCTCTGAATGATGGGGCATGAATGATGTTAGGAGTATTTTTTTTAAAAAAGGCTTCTACCCAGAGCTAAAAATAAGTAAATAAAAGCTCCCTGTGGAACATTTGGCCTTTAAGATTAATTAGTCAATTTAGAAATTACGTTTGTTTAAAGCCACCTTGGGAATGCTGTTGGCTGAGTTTCAAGGCCAGGGTGTGCGAGCCACTGAGGTAAACAGGTTGGTGAGACAGGACAAGGGACTCTGTCTGTAGGGCTCACAGGGCGGTGCTGTTACTATCTTGGTTCATTTTCTTCACCAATTAAGAAATTAAAAGGCAGGGAGCACTACAGGCAGCAGCAGTGGGGGAAGTCTCCCAGCAAACAAGAATCAGCCCACAGAGAATGACTTTTGTCAGAGGTGAGGAAAAACTCAGCAAGGCACAGAGAGACAGACAGACCTGCTGCAGAGCAAGCAAGGAGGCTTCTTAGTCTAGTGACAGAGACTGGTGCTCCTGTTCCTTGTGTGTCATTATCTGCTCCATCTCTCTAGCTTAGCACTGTGCACAGAGGCCAGTAAGCGCCCAGAGCTGACCCTGGAGCAAGCCAGGCTCCTAGGTAATTAGTCCATGTAGACTCCCTTCCAATCTCACCACAGACTCCCTGCAAGAAGAACCCACAAGACTTCCTTACTTCCTGAGATTCAAGATAGCCTTCTCATCCTTTCTGTGGGTTACCTCTGTCCACACTTGCCACACTTGGAATCTTGCTGCCAGATGCTTCCTCCCCCAGTCTCCTGTCCTTCTGCCTCCTGTCATCTATTTCTGACATACACCCCAATCTTTCCCTTTTGAGTGACCGACATCTGCAAGGGATTATTTATCCAAGGGCTGTGTGGCTGTCCTTTTGGCATCAGCTCAGGGCTAGGCAAGGCTGTCCAGCCCTGTGACCTTGCGGGTCGTGACCCATGAACTCCCCCCTCCTGCCTTCCCGCCTTGTCCATCCCTTCCCACACTTGGTACTTTGCTTCCCATGGTTCTAGAGTGAGGCTGTAGCTGCTGCTTCTTCTCCTCTTTGTTGAGTATCACATCCTTGTGCTCTGTGGCTTGGTTGTCATTCTTTTAGGATGTTGCCTGTGTTTCTCAGGCTCTGTAGTTATCACCCCCAAACCCTTCTCCCCAGCTCCTCTGTACAAACTATTCTCTCCTCCCAAGTCTTCTTTTGAAGCCACCGACCCTTGAAGTCTCAGGTTAAAGTGTCAAGATCAGAGACAGGCGCTAACCACATTACCTTATAAGGCAGCCTATGACCTTAGGATATGCTACCCAGACTGTCAGCCCTCTTATGAGGTGGTCACAGGAAATCTAGTCTAGTACCTGGGAGACATTATGCAGGCCATTCTGTCCCTCCTCCATGATAGCCATATAGATCAATAGAGCCTATAGATCAATATACACCAAGCATGTTACCAGAAGTAATGGGAACGTGTAACCTCTACACACAGAATGTGGACAAAGCTAGTGCCTTTTGGGGAATTCTTCTGTGGAACCCTGAAAGGTGGTGCTACTGAACATGACTGAGCCACGTGAGCCCACAGCTCCTGCACACCCCAGTCAGGTACTATGTAAACTGCAAACCTTAGCAGTTGGCTTGTCCCAAGTTGGAGATTTGTAAGCATAGTTAAAATCCCCAAACCATCATTGATCTACTAACACACTCTCCATGTGTTTGATATAAAGTTAAAGAAACATTTTGAATGATCTGGATGAAGAAGAGAATGCAGTTTAGTTACTCTAAAATTTCCTTTGTTTCCCAGAGCTTTATCAGTTGGCTCTACACTGTGACTGCCTTCCTACTTTGTCTCTTTCATTAACTTCAAGTGCATGAGAGGAGGCCTCCATTCCTTCCCGTTCCCTCCCTTCCCCCAAGGGATCACCAGGACCAGGTCCTGGTCCTTTAAAATGCAAATGACTCCGTGGTGGCCACTGGAGCTGGAAAGACCTGCCAGTGACCTGAACCAAGGGAGAAAGTGATTTAGTAGAACCTACCCCTCACCAGGGAGAGAGGCCAGGTCTGGATGATTCTCTGGTGTCTTAGGAAGAGTGTGTAGAAAGGTCTCATACAGAATCAGAAACTGGTCCCAGCTCCCAGAAAGTTCACGAAGCTGTTATGTGTGGTTGTCTACACCAGACGAGCTCTGCCTTTGTACCTCCATGTTGTTTCCATTCGGATAATGGCATATACCATACTCCTATAGCCACCCCAAACTGCCTGTGAGGTTGCTTTCATATGGTTCATGTTTTTTTGTAGTCATTTTCAACAGCTACAATAGCAGGGTAAATGCCAGAAAGTGGCCTTCCTGTGCAGGAATTTGTGACAAAGATAGCTCAAAAGGAATGAAGTGGGCATTGAATTGCTCGCCAAAATTAAATGTAAACTATGTAATTTATTAAAAACCCTGTGCCCTTCTATCAGGATGAGTAGCAAAGATTCATGGGTAGTGATCGGCTAAGCATCCAGGGATTGACATACGCATGCAGCGCTGGCTCCGCCACCACCCCATTGTCCCTCATCCACAGAAATGTCCAAGGTCAGCATTTCCCAAGGTCACCTCCCACAGGAGGGGGCTTTAGTATCACAGCGTGTGACCGGTAGCTGATAAGGAAATGCTGGCATAGACTCTCATGAAAGCAAACAAGACCGGCGTATCTACCGAGGCAGTGTGTTTGTGAACATACTAATCATTGTCCAGGCAAACATCCCAAATACTTGGCTGAGGACTAGGCTCAGTGTGGTGGATGTGATTTCCAAGGGAGGGTGGAACATGATTATTCATCTTTCCAAGGATTTTATGAATAAAGAGCTTCCAAACATTAGTTCTAGTGTGCTGTTTAGTGTTTTCCCCGGTCACGCTTTATGACCCATGCGTTTCTGGGTGACAGTCGACAAACTCGTAGCTCTCTGGTTCTTCTGCCTACGTTCTTCCACCTCAGGCCCAGTAGGTCCCTCTAGAACCTTCCATACCAGACAGTTACAAATTTATAGGTATGTCTACCTAGTCTGGCTAGCGTTCCTGAAGTCATTACCTTTGAGATTTCTTATCAGAGTAGTGGAAATCTTTCTGAGATGGCCTTTTCTGATGGTAGCATGTTTGTGAGTGGCCTGGGACCCTGTCAAAACTCAGGCTTTAGTCTCTAAGTCCAGGCTAAAAGCCTGCATTCCCAGCCCTCAAGCGTGTCTTTAGTTGATGATCCACAGAGCACACTTTGAGAAGCAGGGATACAGGACACATTCCTGTGATACTCCCACTTTCATTTGGTAATTGGGCCTTTGCTGGTGTGTCTATCTACCCCTGCGCCAGGTAGGAAACCTCACCTGCTGACTTTTCCTCCTAAAGTGATTTCTGTGATGAAGCTCTGGCTAACCACTTTTGAAAAAATAGATATTATTACACTTTATGTATTTGGGGGTGGATAAGTGTGTGTACACATGGCACACAAGTGCAGGTCAGAGGACAGCTTAGCAGTGTGACCCTCTCCTTCTACCATTCAGGTCCCAGGAATCAAACTCAGGTCATAAGACTTGGAAGCAACCCCTTTGCCCACTGAGCCATCTCACTGAGTTCTTCCCAACCCCCAGTTTTAGAAAGAACACTGCAGCAGGTTGACGATCTGTTTTCAAAAATGTTCCCAGAGATGTAAGACAGAATTTAGCTGTAAGTTGATCACAGTTACAGATTTCATTCCCACATGCCATCCCAACTCTAGAGAAGCTGAAGGCCCCAGAATGCAAACAAGCCCCCGAGAGGAGTTTTAAAAAGGAAAACTGCCTAACTCTCCGAAGCCCAGGAGGGTAGGATTTCACAGACCACACGAATTGTGATGCTTTCAGCCAAACAGACTGATTGAATTAAGCCTTTCTGTGTTGGATTTCGTGCTGTCCTCTTTGGGATGGGAACATTGGAAGGGGGTGCACACTATGCAGCAACATAGTGGGATCCTTTGAAAGCTGATTCATCAGATTGCCTGTTTAAAATAAGGTTAAATGATTTGCTTAAAGAGAGGCCCAAAATAATTGCACAGCTCTGTCCTCCGAGTGAGAGGTCCACGGCCATCTCCCGGTGTCTGCCATCCCCCGGTGTTGGTAGAAGCAAGCGTCCTTGGAGTGCTGGGCTGCATTGGAGACACTGAACTAAGCCCATCAACCAAGGAAGTCTTGTTTTTAAACTCATTTAACATTTTGCTTTTGTTCTGAAAAAGAGTCTCACCCTGCAGCCCAGACTGATCTTGAACATAGGGCAATCTTCCTGCCTCAGCCTCCCAAGTGCCAGCATGCCCAGGTCTTCTTGAGACAGCATCTCATGTAATCCAGAATAGCCTCAAATATTCTATGTAACCGAGGAAGACTCTGAGCTGATTCTCTTGCCTCTACTTCCCAAGTGTTGGCATCATAGGTGTGAGCCACCACGCCTGGATCCCAGTTTTGAAATGGCCCTGTTATAGAATTAGACGTAGCAAGAGCGCTCATATATTCATGGTTAATAAGAGCGAGAAAGCAATGCTTCAGGGATATATTTATGAAAGAAGTTGAAGTGGCGTAAATACTTAGTTATTGGTGACAGAACCTACACAGAGCACAGAGCTGCAGTCACTAAGTTTTGCAAATGTGTGAGAGTCCATAGCACACGTGACATGGTGCATAAATACTTAGAAATAATTCATGCACTTGCACTCAGGGTTGCCGCTGTGTTATAGGACAAACATTTCAGAAAGTCTTGGATTTTTTATGCAATTCATTTTAGAGAGATACTAAATCTTCTTAGAAAATGAGAAAGAGGGGCCTTTTGCCTAGAAAAACAACTAGGCTAATTAAGACCGACAATATAAATGGATACGATTATCAAGGGGAAATGAAGAGAAGTCCAGGGAAGCAGCTCACTGAAGGATAAGAAAGCAGTTCTCATCTCTAAGAGGAGTGCAGAAAACAGGAGCATGAATGTCACCACCCAGTTGGGTTGGTGTGACCCTAGGCAAGAATCCATGCCTTCACGCCCGTCATGGGTTCTGGCGTGGACGAGTTCTGAAGATGCTGAAAGCGTAGACTCCAGTAGTGAGTCAGGCTGTGAAAGAAAAGCTGTCCTGTGATCTTGATTTCTCGTCGTCGCAGGAAAAGGCTTTAGGAGAGTCAGCAGAGGGGCTGGAGAGATGGCTCGGCTGCTGAAGTGCTTGCCATACAAGCATGGAGACCTGAATGATCCCAAGTTTCCATGTCTGCACTTGGTGACACGTGCCTCTTCAGCTGAGCTAAATCAGCGAGCCCCAGATGAGCCCCAAATGACCCAGTGACAAAAGCAGTTTCATACAGCAAGGTGAATGGATGACAGTTGAGGTCAATATCCAATGGTGGCCTCTCTAGCCTTTACATGCATGCATAGCTACATATCTGTAATATATGTGTAACACAGACACACACATACACACACACACACACCACAGAATCAGCAAGCAAGGTCTAGAAGAATCTACCAATGAGAGTCTTCAGCTAAATGGAGGAGAGGATTTTAGAAAAATAGAATATACAAATACATGAAATATGCAAATTGCAATGTATAGGTAAAAACCCAAGCTGATTTTTTTATTGCTTTTTGAATTTTTATTCAGTATTTATTCTGAGAAACAAATCCGTCATAGAAAGTAATTGGTTTTTAGTCCATGTATCTGTTTTTTACAGATTTACCTTATGAGCCTCCCAGGAGATCAGCCTGGACCGGCCACAGCCACCTCACCCCTCAGTCCAAAGGTACAGGCTCAGTCCAGCCTTGATCTGCATGTCCCAAGGCAGGGGTCACTATAGCCAGGATAAAATATAATCTCAGTGGTTGATCTGTGGTCTTTCCAGCACATAGAGGGCTCCTTCCATTCATGATGAAACATATGCAATCTTTAAGCATGGCAAGTCTTTTTGTTTGAGATGCAACCTACTTTTATAAGGAAAAGAAATGAATGTAACGGTAATTCTCATTGTGGACAAAGGCGGTTCCAGGAGATGTTTACGTACTGATGAGCTAATTGCTGATTTCCTTTGCTGTGGCTCTGCTTGGCTTTACATCTTCCCTGGCACTTCCCTGTACACCCGTAGCCCATTTCATTCTCCTTTGTAAGCTAGCTCAAGTTTCTTTTTATTATGTTTAGAAGCAATGGCTACATTAGATTGTTTAAATCATTGGAAACATTTTAGGATGCTTATATTTGATTTCATTAGAGGGGGCAGTTTCTTCTTACTACAAATGCTTCTTGTTGTAGAATAAGATTGCTGTCTTGACAATTGATTATAAAGTGAATGACATCGAAGATGTGTGGCTCGATCTGAATTGCTAATTGTCTTTTTTTTTTTTTAATTCTTGGATTTTTCAGCTGCTCAGCCATCTCCCTCTGCAGTGCCCAAAACTGAAGACCAGCGTCCTCAGTTAGGTGTGTTTCAGAAACTGTCTTGTGACACACACACACACACACACACACAACGGCTACAGGCTCAGACAGGAGTTTCTAAAGTGTGTCCCCCTTAAAATAAACTTCATATCTGTCATGTATGTAAAATGAGGTCTAGACTAGTAGCTGCTTAATTGGAAGGATTTTTACCAAAATCCTGAGATTTTACTAAAACTTCTCTAAAGCCTTTAAGTTGAACATGGGCAAACCACTCTTTCATTGAAGGCTGTGCCCTGGGGAGCTGTAAATTCTTTTACTTTGACTATCCATGGTATGCATCCTAATGCCTGTCAAGTCTGTCAAGTCTAAGGTGGAAAGACAGTGGGATGCTGGCTTTGAGCATCCTGGCTCTTATGGCCCCAGGTTCAACTTTGCCCCAGTTAGATCCTGGGTTATAGGGACTGTGGTTGGTGGTGGGAATATCAGACCTCATGTTTTTCTACCAACTATGATGCTTCCAGCAAGAAACTCTCCTGAGGTCCTGTGTGATATCTTACCTCATGCGGGAGGTAAAGGCAGGAATTTGGGGGTTAAGAGCATTTTTACCTCTGTGCACATAGTTCTGTCTGGCAACCTGACTCATCTTTTTCTACCCTAGATCCTTACCAGATCCTGGGACCGACCAGTAGCCGCCTTGCTAATCCAGGTGAGTTTTGTGGTCTGCTGCTCGACAGTTACTTTTGAATCTGGGACAGTTTCAGAAACTTGTACTGGTGAGAAACCTCTCCAACTGAGAAACTTGGCTTTCAGCTCTCATCTCACCAGACTGTTTTATTTGCCTTCATAGAAAGAATGGATCAGGTTATAGGTTAAGATTTGAGTTTAACCTAATTGAATTTATAGTGTTTCTCTAGGGTCGGTGCAACAAAGTAACAGCCTGCGCTTGGCTTAGTAACTTAGTAACTCTGTGTATTGGCTAGCTCTGGAGGCTGGAAATCTGAGGCCAGCAGGAGGAGGCTTCTGAGTTGTGGGAAAGGATCTGCTCACGCCTTTCTCCCTGGCTTCTGGATGGGCAAAAGCCGGTGCTTCCTTTATTGTCTTTACTCTTTGTGCTGCTATGTCCAGACGTGTGTGTGTCTCTGTGTCTGTGTGTGTTTGCTCATGTAACCCACAGTCCATCTACAATACCACACTATGTATCCCTTTTGTTTATAAAGACAGGCTCTCTAGTGCCTGGAATTCTGTAGTCTGAGCCACCTGTCCAGTGAGCCCGGGGGACCCACTTGTCTCTGCCTCATGACATGCTGGTGCTTGGCTTTTTAAAATCTAGGTTTTGAAGATCAGATTCAGACATCTCAGACTTTTCCAGTCAACTGGAATATGGGCCTCTTTGATGGAACTAGTCTGTTTTGGTCACCTCTGAAATACTTGTCTCTAAAACAAGGATTCCTAGGAGCTACTGGAGATTCAGCTTTCAATGTATGAATTTTAGGGGACAGGACCCAACCTACTACCAAGGAGATTCAATAACTGGTGTTTTAAAGAGATAATCTAATGACCATCAGAGTCCAGTTGTGGTCTCCAGGAGGATGTCTCTGAGTCAGATGCAGGGAGAAAACAGGCTCTTCGTACATACCTGACCGAGACTCTTCACCTGTCCTCACAAGGCGGTGGGTGCCAGCTAGCTTGCTCTGTGTGTTAGTTTTCAGATCAGAACCAGCTGTGCTACACTGGCAGGAATCCCAGGGTGCCGTGGCATCTGCTTCATATTCTCAGCTGTAAATTTGATGCCAAGATGTCACGGCCACGCCGTAAGAACAGGCTGGAATTTCTGTCTCACAAACCCCAAGCCAAACAGGGCTTGGAAGACAGAAAACTTCAGATGCTCTCATCGTGTGCGTCCCCACGAGAGAATCCACACTCGGAGAATGTGAAATACCGTCATTGTTGAGCAACCGAGCCTGCCATGAAATTGTGATTATTGCTGATTAATTCAGTAAACATGTTCTGAGCAGCCCGGTAAATGAGGAGGCTGTTTTCCTACATCGCTTTAGCCCAGTGCACATGCTGGGTACCAGCACCTTGTTGGCTTGTCAGTTCATCCCTGGGGTGACATGATACAGTTCACCCAGGCACTTGTCACCTAGTGGAGAGAAGGGCACAGCACACACAATACTCCACAGCCCGTGGAATCACTCAGTGGCCAGGACTTCCAAGCAGCCCCGCTGGTGCTTCTCTCAGTCGCCCATTGGTAACTGAGGTTGCTGTTCTGATGCCCATTGTGGCTCTGAGGCTCTGGAGACCGTCCCATGCACAGAGTGCTCACTGTGTGCTTTTAAGGACCAAGTTTGAATCCCCAACACTGCATCAAAGATAAGTAGAATGAATGTGTGTTTCAAGTCCTCCTGGTGCAGGAAGGGATGCAGAGATGGGAGAATCCCCAGGAGCTCACTAGGACAGCTTGGCATAAGTAGCTGTGAGGAACAGATGCCTCAGACAAAGTGCAAGGCAAGATGGACGCCCGATATCATTTCTCTCATTTCCACAGGTGTGTCTGCACATGTGCACATGTGAGTGCACGCACATGCACACACATGAAGATTTTGCATGGCTGCTTTTGCGTGGTGATAACTAGGCTTTGGAAAAGCTGGTCTGGCAGTAACATTCAGGTTCAATTATAAAGACGCACTTGAAGGCTCCAGGCTCTGGGAAGACCAGCCTAGGCTGTGAAATAGCAAGGTGGAAGCCTCCACTCCATGCAGCACCACTCAGAGAGCATGTTTATGCCTGAGGTTCCGCCAGGTTTTGCATGGCCCAGAACATTGTTATTTCCGTCCTCTAGAAGAGGAGTCAGGGGCCCTGAGGGGTCAAGGAGCTTTCCCTGGGTCACACTCCAACAGAAAGGAGCCTCAGTCTGGGACCTGTGTTCTCAGAAGTCTGACTTTGTTTCTTTTTTCTACACTTCTGGAAGATGAGCTTGACCAGGAGGAGGGAAGCTTTGAGAAACATGAGCCGTGGGTACTTTTACTTAGTTGTACAGCTGTTGAGGCTGGAGGGATGAGCCTGAGGAAGAGGAGGGGGAAAGAGGACAAGGCTTAAGAGCAAGAAGAGGTAGAGAAAGAAGGAAGAAAATCAGCAAGCTGCTTTAGGCAAACTAGAACTCACTGAGAGAATGAAAGGGGCTGGCTCTACATTTCATGGATCGATGAGCAATTCACTAATTGTAGGCTTTTTGTTCACTGGAACCTCATTTCATAAAACAAGCACTCAAAGCCATAAATGGCCACATAGATCCTAACACAGTAACAGTGTAGGACTTCCATACTCTGCTCTCGTGTTTAGATATTTCTCCCAAACTAAAACCAAGTAAAGACACTGCAGGATTGAAATGTACTAAGGATGAACTGGAGTGTGTGTGTGTGTGTGTGTGTGTGTGTGTGTGTGTGTGTGTGTAAAATAGTGGAAAGGGAACATGCATTTGGGTTTTTTTTCCTGAGAATCATATGGAAACTTCTTCAAAAATCTTTTTGTCCATTTTTAATGAAAAGACTTTCATTATACAATATTATTTTTTTTTAAAATCCTGTAAGCAGATGTGCCATGTGAGGTCATGGGCACCATGTTTATGTAGACACCCTTAAAAGCCAGAAGAAGGTGCTCAGTCTCCTTGAACTGAGGTTTTAGGTGGCTGTGAGCCATCTCAGCATGGCTGAGGGCGAACCTGCCAATTCCTTTAACTACCCAGTCACTTACCAACACCTGTCCTGCATATGCATGCACAAGCTGATGTCAGTACGTGGGCATCCCAACATCTCCACTCCAGGTATGCATCTGATGTGTGCTTTGAACACTTAGCTCTCCTGCTGAGAAAGGTGTGTCCTGGCATCCCTACCTCATGAATCAGTGAGGAGCCACTAGGTCCTCTACATTCCATCAGAATCGCTGAGCTCCTGGGATGGACTCCAAGTTCCTTCCTGTGGAACAGCCTTCCTTGAGTTCTGTCCGGTGGCCAGGCATTCTGTAAGATGCATCCAGCTCCTTGCAGAGGGACAGAGAGCCATTTCAGAGAAGATTTGCCAGTTGTTAGGACATGACATCTTGTTACGTTTAGGCGAGTGCCCAGCAGTTTGTAAGCCCAAGAGAGGATAGCCTAGGAAGAACCAGCAGGCTGTGGAGGTATGTGTAGGCACCTGGCCAGAAGACTGGTCTATGTCGGACAAAGAATACCAGCCTGAAGTTTGACCTTTGTTGACCTTGGCATAAAGGTCCATCCGATCCCATGCCCCTGTTTTCTAAGCACTCCAGTGAGTTAAACATGATTTTGCAGGGATTAACCACCCTGTCACATGTGAGCATTCAGTCGTGCCTAGCCCCAGTGAACTTCAGAATGAATGCCCAGCCCTGAGAACAAGCCCGGTCCAAGCATCTACCTGGCCAGTGTGGTGGTCCTGGATTGTCAACTGCTTCTGGCTACTTCCTGCCTGTCAGTGAGAAAGACTGACTCTGCCGTCACAGACAGGCCACTGTGCTTCCTGGTATCTACATGGCCTCTTCGAATCCGAACTCCAGTCCTTACATTTGCAATGACAAGAGGTTAAAGCCCTGAGCTGTCTCCCAGCCACAATACTGTCTATTTTTACTGGTTTGGCTGGCGAGCGACTCCCCCTCCGAACCCTTAGTATACTTTGTGTCAGGGTTCTAACTCTTTATTCCCAGTGCGCCCCACCACAGCATGAACGTTACAGTCCAGGCGGCCGTGACAATTTCATAAATGGCCTTTGAACTATTGGCAAACAGTAGCTCACTTATCTTACTGATTCCCCAGTACCCATACCCTCAAAATCCTTGAGAACTCTTGGCTCAGTGAGGACATGTGTGGCCTCAATGACTTAAGAGATTGACCAACTGCTGCTGTTTAGATAGTGTTTTACCTAAGCATTTGTTGGTTTTTACAGCGACTTTCATTTTCACGTTTGGAGGCCAGTGGATTTTGCTTTTAGAGCTCTTCTGGGGCTTGGCAGGCTTGCCCTGAGCCCTGAGCCCTGTGTTTTCCTAGCTAATAAGTAAAGTAAAACAGCCCAGGGCAGTGTGAGCTCATCTGTCCTCCAAACTTTGAGCTCCCTGCCATGAGTGTAGGGATTGCATGTTTTCTGGCTCTTCAGAAGCAAGGGAAGACGGGAGACTCCCCCCCTCTCCTGTCTCCCCCCCCCCCGCCTCCCTCCTACACATGCTCATAAGGGGACAGACTCCCAAAGATGATGCCAATGTTTGAACAGATACCAAGTGTTATTTGTTCTGTGTATTTGTACAAAATCTGTAGGGTGGCTCGCTCGCCATGGGCGGAAGCGGACACTAAATATTTATTTTCCAGCAACTGTCCATGTTTGGAGTGAGGCATATGTTAGACTGTTAAATCCAAAACCCACAGCTTCTCCTATTCCCAGGTCATCTGTGGAATCCTTTTCTCAAGTTTTAATCCTCTGGTTACAGTATATATACCAAAACCATATGGTTCTCTTGTTCCGTCCTTTCTATTTTCCAATGCATATTAATGAGATGTTGGCGGCAACAGCCCTCGATTGAGAACGGTTTGTATGCGTAGCTCTGCAACAGCATGGGCCGCCATTCCGACAAGCTACAAGCTGTTAATACATCACAAATGTGTCGTTTGACTGAAAACAACCCTTTCCGTAATATCATCAAAAGACGCTGACCTTTCTCACGGCGCTGTTAGATGGGCGGATCCACAGACAAAACATGTCCATGTAGCCTGCATAGAAACAAGGACTGGGCAGTATACAGAGGGGGGCCTGGTGGGAAGGGTTCAGAGAAAGCGAAGTCATAACTGAGTTTTACATTCCATCAATTCCCTGAATAAGTGGCAGTCAAAGTTAATGTGATCATTGATCATATCTATCATATTACTTATCATAACATAAAAGATGATCATCTTTCTGGTGATGAGCCCAAGGCAGTGTGCTTCCCTGGAGTCTTGGAAGAGATCTGCCTCCCACTCACTTTAAAACTAAAATGCATGCCATATAATGTTGTTTCTCCTAGTACCCAACATGACTGTCACTCAGGGCACAAACAGTAGACAGAACTAAAGTGTCCCTCTGTCCATCTGGCCTTTAGTATCTGGATATGGAGATGTGCTTGTCCAGCCAAGGGTTGCTCTCTGGAGAAGTGTGAAGCCTGGGGCAAAGCAAAGCAGCACAAGAGAAGCCTGGTGCAGAGCCTACCTATTCCCTGTACAAACCCAAGATCCCTTGGAACCGTGTAGCATGGCGGCTAGAATGATAGGCTTAGACTTTTCTCTGAGAAGACGTGAGAGTCAGAGACAGGGTTCAGTCAGTCAGGTGCTGAGTTTGAACTCCAGAGCCTGAGTCAAAGAGAAGAAAACAAACAAAAGAACAAATACAAAGACGTAACCACAAAGTATGGTTGTGAACAGTGATAACCCTAGTGGTATGTGCAGGCAGGCAGGTGGATCTCGGCGCTCAAGGGCCAGGCAACCTAGGCTAATGGTAAACCCCAGGCCATCGAGAGAGCCTGTCTTAAAAAACAAAATAGGGCAACATAACCAAATTTCTTTCTTATCTTTACACGCATATATGTGTGTGCATGTACACACACACAATTATACACATGTGTACACAGATACACAAGCACAGATATCCATACCCACACATCAACATACATGAACTAGCACACATGTATATACACAGACACACACCCCCACACACTCGAACAAGTATACACGTGTACACAGATACACAAGCACATATATCCACACCTTCACATCAACATACATGAACTAGCATACACATGTGTACACACACATACACACATACATGAACATGTATACACACTTACACAAGCACATATATCCACACCCACAGACATCTATGCACGTGTACACACACAGAGACACACATTCTCTCTCTCTCTCTCTCTCTCTCTCTCACACACACACACACACACACTGCTCATTCTGACTGAGCCAGGGTCTCTTTGATTCCAAAGAGTTCCACCCGTAGCCTGTTGTCTTTTAGAAGCACTGTGGCACATGGGTTTCTGTCATGTTGCATTTGGCCCAGGATTGGGAATGGGCGATCTTAGTTTGAAACAGAGCCAGTTCTTTTTCCAAACTTCCTCATTTGGAGCGGGTTAATTCTGTCCTAGGAAAAGTCCTGACAGAGCTGCCATCTGAGCACCCGCCAGGTCTTATGTTAGAAACAACAGTGTTTACTTCCACTCTCTATTTGCTTTTCCATAGACTCGTAGGTGTTCGTTTCCTAAATCTGACTTCTGTTATTTCACTTTACCCAGCCAATATAAATGGCGGCAGGCCATTATTGCCATCCACAGAATGGCCTTTTCCACCTCACAAAATGGGGGGAAAGTAGCTCGTTCATCCCCCTGAAAACAGGGTGACCCAGGCGCTCTTTGAAGAATTCCAAAGTAGAAGAAACATGCTGAACTTTGCTCTGGGTGTGTTCTCCCTGTGTGTGTGTGTGCATGGAGAAGTTGGTTCTATGAGGCCAATGTGTGAGCAATCAGGGACTGCCATACAAGGTCAAGTGTCCTAGAAGTGGAGGCAGAGATAAGGATCCCCAAGTGGTGGCTCCTTAAGGGTCCATTCTCGGGAGGAAGCAGCACTGGGCAGGAGGAACACTGAGGAGCCTCCCAGCCTTCTTGAAGCTGAGCCATCGTGTGCCAGCCTGGTTCCTAAGCATCTACGGGGTACAGGCAGCATTCAGAATCAGCGTGTCCTGTAGTCCCCTTTCGTCAGTGTGGCCTGGAATATCTGGGGGTGGAGCTCTTCCTGTTCAGCCAAGGATTGCTCTCTAGATAAACGAGGAGCCAAGAGTCAAAAGTCACAACAGCCCAGGAGCAGAGAGATGGGGCTGGGGTTGAAGACCAGACCTGGTCAGGAGGTCTATCATTGAGGACTGAACCTTCTGTCCTTGGTTCTGATTGGCTTTGTGTCCCTCCTGATCATTAGGTAGTGGCCAGATCCAGCTGTGGCAGTTCCTGCTCGAACTCCTGTCAGACAGCTCCAACTCCAACTGCATCACCTGGGAAGGCACCAACGGGGAGTTCAAGATGACAGACCCGGACGAGGTGGCTCGGCGCTGGGGGGAGAGGAAGAGCAAGCCCAACATGAACTATGACAAGCTCAGCCGCGCCCTCCGCTACTACTACGACAAAAACATCATGACCAAGGTGCACGGGAAGCGCTACGCCTACAAGTTTGACTTCCACGGGATTGCCCAGGCCCTGCAGCCCCACCCTCCTGAGTCGTCCCTGTACAAGTACCCCTCCGACCTGCCATACATGGGCTCCTATCACGCCCACCCCCAGAAGATGAACTTTGTGTCTCCCCACCCTCCCGCTCTCCCAGTCACATCTTCCAGTTTCTTTGCTTCCCCGAACCCATACTGGAATTCACCGACTGGGGGCATCTACCCGAACACTAGGCTCCCAGCCAGCCATATGCCCTCTCACCTGGGCACCTACTACTAGAGACCAGATGGAGGCCTTTCCCAACAGTGTACAATCGCCTAGCAGTCGCCACAAACTCAGCGAACACAAATCAAAAGTGCCTCGTGAGGAATGGAAACGGTTGGCCAGAGCTGGGGAAGGAAGCTGGGGGGGAAAAAAAAACCAAAGACTCGCAGGGGAGGGTGGGTGCCACCCAAGTATTACTACAGAAATAGAAGAAGCTCAAAATATACTGTACATGGACATATAACCTGTGGTCCACCCTTGTCAAAGACATTGTATGTAGAAAAGCTTGACCAAAAAGAACAACTGCCCAAGGAAGTGGCCTTAAGTAGTGTACAAACTGTAGAGTGTGGGACCTTGCTTGACCTACCAGGATTGAGTGAAAGCAATAGAACAGGAACAGACTTGGCCTAACACACCATGTATGATGTCATTTGAAGGGAAACTACCTGTGTTTAAAAATAGAAACCATGTCAAAACCAAAGAAGAAGCAGACAAAAACAGAGATGGCGGGCCCCTCCACAGACCACAATGGCTGTGGACTTTCTTGGCTGGCATTTGCTTGTTTTCTTTGAAATCAGATTCGTTCCATTTGATAGAGAGCTGCCAGCTCTGTCAAACTGTGAAGATGACCCAGGGTCTCATCTCCTTTTCAGTATTATGGGAAATGTGAGCCATGTGGTGGGTGGGGGCTGTGCATGTTGTTGGGAGTATGAGATTGTAGGAGAGAAGCTGAAATGGAGGAAGTAGAGGAAGGGCTGGGGGAGGGAGTGAAGGAGGAGGGAAAGGAGAAGGGGGAAAGGTGGAGGGGGAGAGGAGGAGGAGGGAGAGGAGAAGGGGGAGAGGTGGAGGGGGAGAGAAGGAGGAGGGAGAGGAGGAGGAAGAAGAGGAGAGAGAGGAAGGGGAGAGAAGGAGGAGGGAGAGGAGGAGGAAGAAGAGGAGAGAGAGGAAGGGGAGAGAAGGAGGAGGGAGAGGGAGAGGAGGAGGAAGAGGGAGAAGAGGAGGAAAGGAAAGGATAGAAGGCAGCTGCTCAAGCCACCACAGCTGAATTTAGGGCACCTTGGGACCAAAGGGCATGAGTTGAGAGATGTTTGATGCTGTCAGTGTTGTAAGGACACAGATTTGTGGAGGACTGGGAGCAGTAGTATTCAGAACCAAAAATATGTCTCTTTGTGAAAAGGAAATCATAACTGGAATTGTCTGATATTTTTTAACAAAAATTCAGAACCTCAGCACTCGGTGGAGGCTTTTGTCCTTCCTGGGAGCAGTCGAGAGGTGACCTTGGTAGCCACCATGGTCAGAGACCACACAGGCATTGTGGGTAGGTGGGCTCCAGTTTTCCTTAATGAGTCGCGAACGCTGTGCGTTCGTCAGAACGAAGTCTACAAGTCAATGGGTTTTTTCTTTTTATATAATAATTATATAACTTATGCATTTATACACTACGAGTTGACCTCGGCCAGCCAAAGACACACCACACACAAACAAACACACACACACACACACACAAGAGACAATCAAAACATATGATGTGGCCTTGAATTTTAACTCTGTAATGCTTAATGTTTACAATATGAAGTTACTAGTTCTTAGAATGCAGAATGTATGTTAATAAAATGAGCTTGGCCTCTCACGGCGAACCAGAACGGTGGTAGTCTCCGTTTGTGCTTCTTTGCTGATGAACAGTTGTCTAGCAGAAACTTCGCCGACTCTTAGGGGTTTGTGTTACAGTCTTAGTTTGTCCAAGAATGTGAACAGATGGCCGTCATACAGATGTACTGTTACCCAAGCACACAAGCAGAATGGGCCTCCTGACTCCCACGAGCTCCTTGCTCTCTCATTTTCACCCAATATGGAAAGAACACAGGTTTCTCCTAAGGGCCTCCATGATTGCTCTGAGCAGGTAAAGAGACCTCCACAGCTGAGGCTGTCACTAAGGAGTTCTATTCTGCACTGGTCACCCGGCTTATTGTCATGATCATGCGATTCTTGATGAGTGATAAACAAGCCATTGTTAAGCCAAATTTTGTCATCATGATCGGTACATCAGTCGCAGAGAACTGCAGTTTCTTGTTAAAAAGCATCAGGGGAGCCCAGGAGATGGCTCAGTGACTGCAGCTCTTGCTTGCAAGCATGAGGACCTGAGACTGATCTCTAGACGCTTTGTAAAAGTCAGGTACAGTGGCCCACCCTTGTAATCCCATCTCAGCGAACGGCAGATTCACAGATCCCTGGAACTCACTGGCCAGTTAGCCTAGCGTGCTCTGTGAGGTTCCAGGACAGTGGGAAACCTTGTCTCAAAAAAGTTATTTATTCTCTGACCCCTTAGGTCAGACCCATAGGCATGTGTGCACCCACATACAGAAATACATATACACGTGAATACACACGTGTGCACATGTGTGCATCCACTACATATGCACGCACGCGCACACATGCACACGCTCACCCACACATGCATATGCGCGTGTACACACACGCACACACATGTGTATACACACATACACACGCACACACGCACAAACACACGCATGCACAGTAAAGCCCTGAGGTACAGCTTCTGAGCTTACCACTCCTCATTCTGAGGACTCCCCCAGCGGATGCTCTGGCCTTACACCCTGGAGTCCTCATTTCTGGAGTGGCCTTCCCAGCTCTCCTTCATACACACTTTATTGTCTATGATCTCACATCAATTTTTCTAGACATCTCTTGTCTTCATGTCACAAAGGCTACCCACCTGGGCCTAGGTGCTATGGCGGTCCACCTTCTGAGAGCAGCAAGCCAAGGCCTGACTCAAGCCTAAGCCAGAGTCAGGTTTTTAAATGGGCTGTTTCATGTCATAGCAGTTTCAGGACTCGGTTTGCACTTTGTAATCCCTTCGCTATGATTCAGTGCACTCGCCAGTCCCCTGCGCTGTGCATTTTGGCAACAGTCTGTGAACTCCGTAGGGTGTGATTACCAAAGCTTCAGGCGACCTCATTGCAGGATGGAGAGGAGTCCAGATGTCAGTCATTCTGCAGCAGCTGTGGGAAGGCCCGTTGATGGTCTGCATCTCCTTAGGAGAAAAGAGAGCAGAGCACCAGTGTTGGCTGCTAGGGTAGGGATAGAGCAGCCATGTGGTCCTGGGGCCAAGCCACGTGGTCCTGGGATGGGAGAGCTACAGGTCCTGGGGGGGGGGAGCCATTTGGTCCTCAAGGGGAGCCATGTGGTCCTGGGGGGAGCCATCTGGTGGTGGTGGGAGAAGCCATGTGGTTCTGGGATGGGGGAGCCACGTGGTCCTGAGGGGAACCATGTGGTCCTTGGGGGGAACTACGTGGTCCTGGAATGGGGAGTCATGTGGCCCTGGGAGGGAGTCATGTGGTCGTGGGAGTAGGAGAAGCCATGTGGTTCTGGGATGAGGAAGCCATATGGTCTAGAGGGAGCCACATGGTCCAGGGGGAGCCATGTTCTGGGGATAGCCATGTGGTCCTGGGGATAGAGGTGAGATGAGAGATTTAGTTTTGCTGTGCAGAGCTGGGAGCACCTACGTTCTTTGTGTAATGTACAAATTCATTTGGGTAATCACTCAATTCCCCACACCCCCTTGGAGACCGCACTGTTAGTGAAATAATAGAAGCAAGACACAGCCCTTAGATTCAATCCTAACATATGTTCTCAGTTAGGTCCCTCACAGCCCTCCCCTCAGTCCCCTGCACACTTGGGCTGGTAGCAATCCCCAGGAGTAGCCTGAGAAACTGCATAATTTTGAGATAACACAGTATTTCTGGTTCTCTGGAATAGGTGAGTCTTCAACCCAAGTTGAACTAATGGTCAAGGTCAAGGTCTGGGTCTGTGCTAATCAGTCTCCAAGGCCTTCTATGGGGCTTTGCTCTATCTCCCCTCCCCTCACTGTCTCTCCGTCTTCTTCGGGATGTCCCTTGTATGAAGGCCACCTTCTGGCAAGCCATGTCATCAAGGACCTTTGGGACTCTACTGGATGCGATCCCCAGTCTCAATCAAGACTTGACTGACCCTCATCCCACCCCATCGTTGCATCTTGGAAGGTTCCAGATGACATCTTGTTGGGCTCTGTGTCCCTTTGAGTACCCATCTAAATGACTGACATTGATTCGCCTACCCCTTGGAAGCCAGATCCCAAAGAGCTTGGCCTCGAGGATAGGTGCTGTGAGCATGGCGGAGTTCTGCAAGCTGGGGAGGGAACTGTAACCATTGAAGCACAGCAGAGCTGGGGCCAAGATAATGCTGCAGCTGTGCAAAGAGCAAGGTGAGTTCTGTAAATACCAGGTTAGAGAAATACCACAGACTGTAAGTGCGGCTGGCTGGCAGAGGCTGGTCACCCGGGTTGAGGGTTATAGTCTTTTCGTCTGGCTGCCATATGACTGTGATGGAGCCACTATCCTGCTCCCTCACTCCGACAATTAGAATGAAGCCATAAAACCCAATCCTTCCTTCCTTAAGCTGATTCTGTCAAGTGGAGCCGTAGCTTTGTGGTAGGACACTGGCCTAGCATGCACAGGTTCTAGGTTCCACACAAGGCTCACAGGTAGGTCAGAAATGTGCTGGGATCCCACCCCAATACAAACACTTAGACATGAGACTAGAAAGCAGCACATGGAGAGGTTGTGAAAGACATGATGCTGGTAAAAACTAGAGCCAGCAGGGAAGGATCCACATGTGGACCAGCCACACAGAGCCAGCAGGGAACAATCCACATGTGGACCGGGCACACAGAGCCAGCAGGGAAGGATCCACATGTGGACCGGGCACACAGAGCCAGCAGGGAACGATCCACATGTGGACCAGGCACACAGAGCCAGCAGGGAACGATCCACATGTGGACCAGGCACAACCATTTCTCCTAGTTTTTTTATGTACTTATTTGTATTTCATGTATATGGGTGTTTGCCTCTGTGTGTGTGTGTGTGTGTGTGTGTGTGTGTGTGTGTGTGTGTGTGTCCATCTGTCCACAGTTCTTGTGGAAGCTGGAAAAGGGTTTTCAATGCCTGGAGCTGGAGACAGTTGTTAGAGACTGTGTGAGTAGGAGCTGAACCCTGGCCCTTAGCAAGATCAGGGAGTGCTCATATCCTAAGCTCATATATCTCTCCACCTCCTCTCCTAATTAGCTTTAGTGGTGACCTTGACACTATCTAGAGTCACCTCAGACTCTCCAGTAAAGGACTGCCCAGATCAAATTAGCCTGTGGGGGTGTCTTCGAGAGGTTCCTTGATTGTTAGTTGATATAGGAGAGCTCGGACCACTGTGACTACCACCATTCCTGGTCAGGTGGTCCTGACCTGTGTAAGAAAACCAGCTAAGCATGAACCTACAAGCAAGGCAGCAGGCAGTTTGGTTTCTGCTGAACTCTGGCTATGAGCGAGTTCCCAGGTTGAAGCTGACGATGCATTAAGTAACAAGTGGTCCCAACTTCGGTTCCTGCCTGGACTTCCTGCCCTGCCCTTCCTGGATGATGATGGACTGTTCTGGAAGTGTAAGTCAGGTAAAACCTTCCCTCCACAAGCTGCACTTGGTGAGAGCATTGTACCAGAGCAACAGAAGGGACACTAAACATGTGTGTCCTCTGATTACATGTGTGTTTCTAATTCCTATGAAACGTGCTTTTATGCTTATTGTATTTGCTCTTTTTATTTAGAATTTTATGAGTAGTGTATCTGCTCAATTTCCACTATATCCTCTGTCCCCCTCATGCACACATGCACAGACATATACACACACAGACACACACATACACATATACACACACAGACACACACATACACATAGACACACACATACAGACACACACAGACACACATGCACACACACAGAGACACATACACAGACACACACAGAGACATACATGTGCGCGCGCGCGCGCACACACACACACACACACACACACACACACACACACACACACACGTGAGCCCATTTACTTTTGTTCATATGTACACGTGTTTAAGGCTGACTGCCTGGTCACTGGAGAAGCTGAATCTCCCCCTCTCTCAGCAGCCATTGACCGCCTGTAGATGTTCACCTAGGGGTGGGGTTTTGTAAACTTGCTCCATCCCTATTGGATGTCCACTGGTATGGTCACTGTGGAGGTCGTGTTTAGGCAGCCATATTGTTGAGACTTCGTAGGTGCAGCATCCCTGTAATATTTAGAAGACACTCTCTCACAGCAGACATTCTGGTCATCTGTCTCTTACAGTCTTCCTCCACAGTCCCTGGGTGTGTGGGTTGTGTTACAGACATAATCAAGTGGGGGTAGGGTAGGGGATCATGATCAGTTTTCCTCTGCGTTTTGATTAGTTTTAGATTTCTATGGGTGGCCTTCCATGGGACAACTGTGTAAAACTGCTTCACAGGTTAAGCCTTCTATCTAGATCTCCCAAGGTCACAGACAAACTATTGTATATTGCCACCGAACCTCCACACTGATCAACTTCATACTGACCTAAAAACCAGTGCGAAGGTCATCTGGGCGTGAGATCACAGGTGTCAACCACCCTGGGGGCTGGCACAGTCCGTGACAGTGGTAACTTGTGTGCGTGGCTGAACCAGGAGGCTTAGATATTGGAGGCTTCAGGACGTTCCCAGGTGTGTGGTCAGAAGCAACACGTTTATAGGGCCACTGTTTATAGGACCTCTCCCTCATTAGACCGCCAAACCTTCTCCCTCATAGCAGGAAGCCTGCCTCCTGTGACACCCGTGCATAACCTCAACCATTCGGTGTGAGGGCACGGGAGAGGGAATTGTCAGTCACAGCCTGCTCGGCATTAGATATGGCTCAGCTAAGAGTGTTAGCCTGCCTCAGGGACTCCCAGCCCTTCTGCAGACTAACCGTTTCCACCTCAGAGTTGGCAGAGGAGGCTGACTGAGAGCCAGGGCAGCCTTCCTATGTGGGCTTAGGAGGTGGAGAAGAGAGGAGTGCAGGTCAGAGGTTGTGTCCTCTGGTATCTTGACTTGCAAGCTGTGACAGGTTGCCAACTTTGTGTTTCTTGTATGAGGTGTGTATGTGCCTGTGTGCATATGCGCATGCATGTACGCATGAGTGTGTGTGTGCGCGCGCGTGCGTGTGCACTTGTGTGTTCAGGTGCATGTGGAGACCAGATGTTGATGTCAAAATGTCTGTCTCAATCTCCTCTCACCTTAACTTTTTGTTTGTTTGGTTTTTTTTTTTTTTTTTTTTTTTTTCCCGAGACAGGGTTTCTCTGTATATCCCTGGCTGTCCTGGAACTCACTCTGTAGACCAGGCTGGCCTCGAACTCAGAAATTCGCCTGCCTCTGCCTCCTGAGTGCTGGGATTAAAGGTGTGCACAACCACGCCCGGCTCACCTTAACTTTTGAGACAGCTTATTCACTAAACCTTTTTTGGCTAGATTAGCCAGCCAGCATGCTCCAGGATCGCTCTGCCTCTGCTTCCCAGCATGCCTCGCCACCTCCACGCCCCCGCCTCTGCTTCCCCTTCCCTGAGTTACAGATACTCTCCTCCATGCCCAGCATTTCTTCTGGCTGCTGGGAATATGAGCTCAGGACTTATGCCATTGAGTCATGTCTTCAGCCCTGATACAAACAACTTTTAAGTAAGTTTAGGTAATTTCTTTCCTTCTTGGCAGGGCTACAGCTGGGAAGGTTGGAGGTGAGTGGGTGGTAACTTCTAAGCCGTTTCCTGTTAAGGATAAAGGGAAAAGAGAACGTGAGGTGTC
The DNA here is from genome assembly GCF_000001635.26 of Mus musculus. NCBI lineage: Eukaryota > Metazoa > Chordata > Mammalia > Rodentia > Muridae > Mus > Mus musculus. The sequence continues at coordinate 1,224,615 of NT_039634.4, read as the reverse complement.
CGCTCCTTTCCTGTGGTTCCGGGCTCTGGAGGTTAGGCTGTGGTTCTAGGCCATGGTTGCAGACTAAAGGCTCGAGTTCTTGGACACCATTGCAAGCTATGGACCCAGGCCATGGCTCTTAGACCACAGCTCCAGGCCATGGTTCCAGACCACAGCTGCAGGCCATGGGTCCTCAGGTCATGGTATCAGGTCAGCGATTTGAAGCTACTACATGAAAACGGGTTCAGACTGCTGGTACTGTGGGAAGGGCTGACCTATGGTCTAAGGAATGTGAGTCAGGATTCCAGGCCCAGAAAGAACCTTCTTGGTGGGCATCATTTCCCTCCTCTGAACTTTAAGACCAGTTGTTGGTATTTTTTTATGTTAATAAGAGAGAAATGGACAAAACATATATACGTGAGTCTTTTAATTTAACTTGCACAATAACACTATGAAATATTCTCATCTCCTGTCTTTTATGTGTGAACTTGAAGCTCTGAGACTGATTGTTAGAAATCAGACTACCTCACATGAGCACCTTCCGGGTTCTGACGGCCTCCCTGGGAGAGTCTTCCCAGGCTGTCAGGCTAGGTGCCCTCCCATGTCTTGGAATTCTGGTCAGAAGCCTGCCTGGTGGTAGCCATCAACAGGAAATGAAACACAACCCTCCCATTTCCCCCATCCCATCCTCCAGTCTCAGCACACGACAGCGGCTGCCAGGTGGTGCCTCTGATACAGAGCACAGAGCACGCTCGTTGAAAGCACAGGGTTCCAGCAGTCCTAGCTGCTTGTGCCCGACATCAGTGAAGAGACTCCGCACACATGGGCTGCTCACTTGGTGTCTCCACTGATCTGCCTTTGTCTCTCAGAGATGGAGGCCAGCTCCCACTGGGAAGGTCCTGCCTCCAGGTCAAGCTCCCCCACTCCTGTCCATATTCACTATCAACCGGGGAGTCAGACAGACAAATAGACAAATACAGCTGCAATAGGAGAAACCGGTTCACATGTAGCAGTGGGATGATAGCATCCCAGCCCTCATTGATATGTTTAGCCAGACACGGGGCAGAAAGCAGACTCCTAGACAGAGACAGGTATTTCAGAGTAGGTCTCACCTTCTCCTGTGGGAGAAAGCCTGCATGAGAGCTTTACGAACCCTTTCTATGGAAACGTGGCTAATGAGGATTAACAGTTCCGTACGCGACAACGGAGGACAATGGACTTGTCTAGGGTTGGGTGACTTAGCAGTTCTTCTTGCTCTCACCACAGTCTGCCTCTGTATCTTTGACAGCCCTGGACACGAGGCACTTACAAAGAGAGGGTAAGGTGGAGCATGAAGGCAGGCTTCTGTGACCCCAGCAATTGAGAGGCAGAGGTAGGAGGATTCAAGCTTATTCTCAGCTAGACAGCAAGATCAAGGATGCCCTGGGCGTCAAAGCTGCATCTCCGTCACTGTTTACGGTCACTCTTCCAGGTTAGGCAGCATTGTGGCAGGGAAGCAGAGGAAGAAACTTAAAGAAACCACATCCCATCCCCACATCCCACCACATCCCATCCCCACAGCAGAAAGGAATGAACCAGCGCACACATCCCTGATCTCAGCTGGCTTTTTTTTTTTTTTTTTACCAAAGTGTGGACACTTTGCCCCTTCCTAGAATTGGGAACAAAACACCCATGGAAGGAGTTACAGAGACAAAGTTTGGAGCTGAGACAAAAGGATGGACCATCTAGAGACTGCCGTATCCAGGGATCCATCCCATAATCAGCCTCCAAACGATGACACCATTGCATACACTAGCAAGCATATGCTGAAAGGACCCTGATATAGCTGTCTCTTGTGAGACTATACAGGGGCCTAGCAAACACAGAAGTGGATGCTCACAGTCAGCTATTGGATGGATCACAGGGCCCCCAATGGAGGAGCTAGAGAATGTATCCAAGGAGCTAAAGGGAACTGCAACCCTATAGGTGCAACAACATTATGAACTAACCAGTACCCCGGAGCTCTTGACTCTAGCTGCATATGTATCAAAAGATGGCCTAGTCGGCCATCAGTGGAAAGAGATGCCCATTGGACATGCAAACTTTATATGCCCCAGTACAGGGGAATGCCAGGGCCAAAAAGTGGGAGCGGGTTGGTAGGGGCATGGGGGGGAGGGTATGGGGAACTTTTGGGATAGCATTGGAAATGTAATTGAGGAAAATACCTAATAAAAATATTTTTAAAAAAAGTCAGGATTTACATGAGTCGTCTTCCTGTGTTTTAAATGTGCTATGCAAAAGGGATTAGTCAACATCTCTGCAAAGAAGCAAGCCCTGAGCAGCACTGGCCAATGGCACGGTGGGGGGGGGGGGGCACAGCACTCTGTGGACTTCTGAATGGGAGGCTGCACTTGCTCTTAGGAGCAGGCCTGGAGCTCACTCTCAGCCATGGGTTTCTGTGTTCCTAAGGGGTTTTGCTTCCTTTGCCACATGCCCTCTGCTGGTCATTGCTGGCCATTGCTGGTCATGGCTGGTCATGGCTGGTGAGGGGTTAAGAATCTAGCTTCTTTCCCGTGGGTCCCTGTGGGTGGGGGGGGGAAATATATATATATTACCTTTAAGAGATGAAACTTAAAGGTCTGGAGAGGGTCAGAGAGGAGGAGAAATGCACAACGCTGTTTTCTCTCATGTGCAGAATCTACATCTAAAACTGCATTAAATGAGCCTGAGAAGAAAGCAGAAGACAGACTGTTTGAAGGGAGGAGGGAACCACTGAGGAGGGAGGACCATGAGGGAGGAAGGTCGGGATGGATGTGAGCAATGTGTAAGGACACACGTGAGCAAAGTAGTGTCATGCATGTGAGCAAAGTACAGTGTCACACACATAAGCAAAGCACAGTGACAAAGCGCAGTGACACACATGTGAGCAAAGTGCAGTGACACACATGTGAGCAAAGTGCAGTGACACACACATATGAGCAAAGCGCAGTGACACACATGTATGAAAACAGTTTAAAAACCTTGTGTTTTGTTTGGTAATTCTAAAGAGAAAGAAAGCAGGATCATGGAGGCCCAGCTCTGCAGCAGTTGCACACTTGGTGCTGAGTTGCACACTTTGTACTGGGAGCTTGGGTCCCTCTGTGCCCCCATGACATCCAAGGCTGGACTGAACACAGATGCCTGGGCCTCCACGATGTCTTCATCCTCTTTCCTCACCTCTCGCCTCCGTTTCCTCCCTGTGGGCGTCAGTCCTGGGCTCATTTGATGTAACAGCAGGGTCGTTGTTGAAACCAAATGTGCACAGCATTTCCCAACCTCCCTGGTGGACATTTGAGGCCCAGTGCTCTTTGTTGGGAAGGGATACAGGCCTGTCTGATGCTCAGACACTCCTGGTATCTACCTCATCTGTGCAGTACACACTCCTCGTGCTCCGCCGTGTGTCTCTATGCATGGTTCACTCTGCACAAAAGCATTCTCCTCCCAAGATGAGGGGACTTCTGGTAAGCAGAGCAACAACTTCATGGCTGTTTCAGAAGCAAACACTTGAGTAACTGGGGGAGTCCTGTGCCCTGTTCCCTGTGGTTGGAGATAAAGTGCCACTTGAAAACAAGTTCCTGGGGCTGGAGATCAAAAGCACTCTCTTGCCCTGGCACCCGGAGAGTAACCCTCGGAGCAGATGGGGGATCTGATCTTGGGTCTTGGTGGCCATGTTACGTGGACTCTGTGGCTATGGTGGCAGTCAGACCTTGTAAAGAGCCCTATCCCAGGCCCTTGTTGTTTTCATACACAGGGACTGTCACAGGTTCACTTGGAGGCAGTTCTGTTGTCCCTTCCCACCAGGGAGCTGCCAGGGACTTTTGATTCTGGAAACTTCCTATCACACTGAGTATAAACTCACTCTGTTACAAGGCCTCTGTGGCCCCGGGGTTCCCTGTCTCCACAGTCCTCCATGTTCCAGTCCTTCCTTCCATTCCTCACACCCAAGGTCTGCGACATCTTAGGGTCTTTACCCAGCCATCCATCTTTGCTGCATGGGTGCTCTTCCTGCAGGTGAGAGCAGGTGTGTACAACCTGGAGGCCCCAGGAAGGCTTCCCTGACCTCACCTCATTAACCTTGCTAGCTGGAGGGACGCCCGTGGCCAGATCTGTTTCCTTCATTGCTTGTGTTTGCATTCATTCACACTCTTATGGCTATCGTGACTTAATTGAGCAGGAGACTTCTGGCACTCAGTGAACATCCGTTGAATCCTGACGTTGTTCCTTGAGCAGGCCGTGGAAATCCAGGGCTGGATGGTGGGCATCGGTGCTTCCTGCTCTCAGTGTCTGTCTTCAGTCTTTCCCCACCCCTCAGCTCCATTTCCTCTCTGTGAACTTCCATCTTGGGCGGGGCTTATTTTGTAATGTCAAGATTGTTACCCAAACTCTCAGTTTGAGTGGCTTTTCTCAACCTCGCTTGATTAACACGCTCAGCTGAAAGTCACTCTTTCACTGGGGTGGGGAAGGCCTGTTCTGCCCATCTTGAGGGTGTCCAGCTGCACCTTTCGTTCCCATCTGACCCCCTGCCACCGGGGACTCCCCAATATCAACCAAAAAAAGTCTGCAAACATTCCCAGATAGGGAAAAAATGACCCATACTTGGCTAATATCATGGTGTCTCAGCAGCTTGAGCAGAATTCTAGAAGACTCTAGAAATCTAGAACCTTCCCTGCCCAGGGTATCTGATAGTTTCCCCCCTTCCGTAATATGTTATCCATGTATGGAAAGTTCTAGATCCTTCTTAGCGCTGCATCATATTGCAGTGTGAGAGTTTTATCTATTTACCTGGTTCACCTCTATATGGATAAATGTTTTGGCCAGGTCCTGTCTGCTGATTTTACAGATGATACAGGGATGGGTAACCATGATCACTGGAAGGAGAATTCAGAGAAGGCAGAAATGGCTGGTGGATTTAGATCCTGTAGGAGTTGTTTAAAAATATCTGGAACAGCGGTTTTTATGCGCAGTGTTGGAAAGTCACCTGGAATTTCCCCAGCCCGTGCCCTGTCACTTACCCAAAGCAGGGTACAAGAGTGTCCCTTGTAAAACTTTTCCCGTGCCCTTAATGGATGCCAAAGTCTTGAGCTTGGAGTGCGTAGACGCGCAGAGAGAACTTGTTAAACCATGTTTTGAAGACGTTTTTCAGGAGTGGAGAGAGCCAAGGTGAGGGGCCACTGCCTGCTTCAAGGGGCTTTAGCGAGATGTGTGGACAAAGGGCCTCACTCTCCCTCAGTACCTTTAACTGTAGGGTGACATGGACTCTCCCTTGCTGGCTTCAAAGAACAATTAGTGAAAGCTCACACTTTCCCAAGGCTGACATAGACTGGGCAATGTGAGGACTGTGACATGTGGGTGAGCTGTCTCTCTTCACTGTGCAGGTGTGGGTGAAGCCTCACATTCAGAGAGACTCAGTGGCTTACCCAGGCTCCACAGCTCTGCTAACAAGGTCTGACTTTCTCTCCTGACCACATCAGGGTGCTCACAACTGCTGCTGCTTAATCTTTGATGCTCTTTCCATGTTTCCCAAGTCCTTCCACCTCTGGCTTTGCTGATGAATTCCTGCCTCCTCCATAGAATCCTAGGGAAACGCAGTAGACAGGGTTTCTCCCTCCCTGTGAGAGGGGCAGTGAGCTGAGTCTAAGCTGTCATCTCTCCATGGTGTCCCTGCCAGGAAGGTCTTCAGCAGCCCTGCCCCCACATGAGAGCTCTTGGGTGTGTGACAGGCAGGCCAGGGCCTTCCTTCCACCCTGATAAGGCCAGGCAGCAAGGGCTGGAATGTAAACCTCCCTGCAGCTGCAGCGGAAGAAGCTTCATCCATTGTTTCCTCTGGGACCTGGGACGCCAGTGCAGTCTTACTGGAGCTCTGAGGAGAGGGCTTTCAAAAGACAGCTTTAGCCAAAAGGGTGGTGTGAGATGCTCTAAGTCTGGAAAGTGCAAGGTGCAGAGAAGTGGGTACCTGGGGAGGACTGGCCCTCAAGGGCTGGGTTAGAACCTGCAGACATACATTTCCCTAGGTGGATATCCCTGTTGAGTGGTGTGTGTGATGTATGTGTCAGTGTGTGTGTGTCTGCTATGTATGTCTATGCATCTGTTGTGTGTTTGTGTCTTTATGTGGTGTGTGTGTATGTGTGTGTTTGTGTATCTGTGTCTCTCTGTGTGCATGGTGTGTGTGTGTCTCTGTGTGGTGTGTGTGTGTGTCTGTGTGTGTAGTATGTGTGTGTGGTATGTGTGTCTGTGTATGTGGTATGTGTGTGTCTGTATCTGTGTCTCTCTGTGTGCATGGTGTGTGTGTGTGTGGTGTGCCTCTGTGTGTGGTGTGTGTGTCTGTGTGTCTGGTATGTGTATCTGTGTATGTGGTATGTGTGTGTGTCTGTGTGTGCATCGGTATCTATGTGTGTGAGTGTATGTCTCTGTGTGTGGTGTGTGTGTGTGTGTCTATATGTGGTGTGTATGTCTGTATGTCTGTGTAAGTGTATCTGTGTATGTGGTGTGTGTTTGTGATGTGTGTGTTTGTGATGTGTGTGTCTGTGTATATATGTGGAGAGAGAGTGTGTGTGAGAGAGTGAGTGTGTGTGTGTGAGAGTGTGTGTGTGTGTGTGTGTGTGTGTGTGTGTGTGAGAGAGAGAGAGAGAGAGAGAGAGAGAGAGAGAGAGAGCAGTAAATCCTGCCATTTCTTTGAAGCCTAACTTCACTTGCTGCCTTGGAGAGAGGACTGGAATTCACACTCCTTCCTTCCTTATGATTACCTTGCCCTAGGCCCTCTACAGAAGAACCAGGGTTGCTGTGGTGCCCCTTTCTCTCCTTTTTAAAATGAAACACAAGTATAAAAGATATTAATGGTCTGTTCTGTTGCTAAGCACATTTTACTGGCATACCCTCTGTGACATATTGCCAAGGTTTGTAAAGATGGCCTTTGTGTATGTATGACCTAGAGGGATCCAGCCCGGGGGCCGGGGGGGGGGGGGGGGGGCGCGCACGGGGATGGGGGGAGGGGAGACCCTGCTCTCTGCAGGTGGCAAGTCCTGGAATGGGATAAATCCTGTGTGACCACTAGGTGGCGGTAGAGTTTCATGTACCTGCCACTGCAGCTGAGCCACTAACCAGCTTACTTTTGGTAGCTTTACAGTTTGGCATGTCTTCGTTGGGTAATTTAGAAGCTACTTGTAATAGCTTCATGGAACACCCTAAGATTCTCAGATGTGTTTGTTGTGTGGGTGTTTACAAAGAAGCCCAGCTACAGGTCAGTGGGGCATAGCTCATTGTCTCAAAATAGAATCATTAGGACTTTAAAAAAATTAATTTTCTTAAAAATCACTTTATAATATCATCTCCACAAGTTGGGCATTGTATCACAGGAGATGGGAAATCCTGGATCACAGGCTCTCCACATGTGCCAGCAGGGTGTAGCTGTCCTTGGGTGCTTTCAGAAACCCCCTAAGCATCAGAGCATGGGAGCAAGGAGACCTGGATGGTCTCAAGGCTACCTGCTGCTTACTAAGCAGGGCCTGTTTCAGATACCAGGCCCATCAGTCCAGGACTTTAGAATCCACATCTACAGATTATTGTCCAGGAACTCTGCTTTCTCCCTGGCCAAGCATACCCTAGGGCTCCCACGACCTGTCCTGTCTGTCTTGCTTCCCCTGCCCCAGCACCAGGGAAAGGTAAATTTTCGGTGGCTCCAACCTGTGCCCACAATCCCCAGGACAAAGAAGCATCCTGATTTGGGGCCTCTTAGGTCAGTGTAGGCAAAATGCTGTCAATTGCTGTTGAAGACCTCTTGAGTCCCCTCCTCTGTCACAGCCAACCAAAGGCCCCACATTCCCGAGCTCAAAGGCCACGTTGCTCACTGAGGTCATCCTAGGCCTTGTTCACCTCAGAGCTCTCCCTTCTCTCCCCCTTTCTCTCCTCCCTCCGCCTCGCGTTCTTGGTTTGTGGAGTAAGGGAGAAGCACCTGAGAAGCCTTCCTGCTTAATCCCAAGAGGAGGCGGATGACGCCCTTGTGGACTTCCTTTATTTTGTTTCTGCCCCCAAGCTTCCTTGCTCTAAACAAAGATCATACAGGGGCTGGGGGCGTGGCTCAGTTGGTAGAGTGTTTCCCTAGTGTGGTCGAAGACTGTTTTCTTTTCCCATAGCTGCATACACCTGGCATGATGGAGCACCGCTGAGGTGCTAGCACTCAGGAAGATCAGAAGCTAAGATCATCTTTAGCTACGTAGAAAACTGGAAGGGCAGCCTGGACTACCGGAGACCCTGTCTCTCAACACAAACATCAACACAAACGAGCACACAAACAAAACCACGACACCAATGATGAAACAAATATTGAAAATTAATCTGTATAACCTCTCCTTCCCTCCCTCCATCACCTCTTCTTTCCCTCTTGTCTCCCCATTCCCTTTCCTCCCTCCTTCCCCTCTTCTCTCCCCTCCCCCTTCCCTCCCTCCCTCCCTCCCTCCTCTCTTCTCTCCCTCTCCCCCTTCCCTCCCTCCCTCCCTCCCCTCTTCTCTCCCCCTCCCCCTTCCCTCCCTCCCTCCCCTCTTCTCTCCCCTCCCCCTTACCTCCCTCCCTCCCCTCTTCTCTCCCCTCCCCCTCCCCTCCCTCCCTCCCCTCTTCTCTCCCCTCCCCCTCCCCTCCCTCCCTCCCCTCTTCTCTCCCCTCTCCCTTCCCTCCATCCCTCCCCTCTTCTCTCCCCTCCCCCTTCCCTCCCTCCATCCCCTCTTCTCTGACATTTTGTCACCTGATTTGGCTTGCCCTCTCCTCCACTTTGTGCTCCATCAGTGCCAAAAGGTGGAGGATTCTCCGCTCTGGATTGCAGTGCGTGTAATAGACCTTCCTCACATCTGAACCCGAGCAGAGCCGGAACGTGTCAGCATGTGTCCCTACATGTATGTCTCTGGGCTCCTGCCTGTATGAGTCAATTTCATGCAATACTGTCTAGCTCACACTCTGTGGGGAAGAGAGTGAATATAGTTTTTCTTTAATTAGAAAATGACCCTAAAGAAGAAGAAGCAAGGAGAAGCCCTGGCTGGGCAGATTCACTTATGGTCACCAGGCTGTGCGGAGGGGGGGGGGGGACGGGGACGGGGACATGGCAGTCATTGGAACTATGCCTCTTGCAGATTGTCAGGCCTCACCTTCCAAGATCCAGTCACTGTCTCCATGTGAGGCAAGGAGAACCATATCACTAGACAGAAAAACTGGGAAGGTCGGGCAGATTAAGAAATCCCAGCAAGTCTCACAATTGATAACAGAAGGCGATTGAATCTGCTCCCAATCCAGTTCCTGTGCCGGAGCACGTGACCACGACACCCCACTAAGAAGACCGTGGCAACTGGTCATGTAGCTTAGAGCCTAGAGTTCTCCATGCTAATGGGGTATCTAGACGGGCCGCCTCAGGGTTTAGCCAATAAGGTTCCCTTTCCCAGACATTCCCTCCTGCAAAAGGTATTTAACCTCTGGTCCACCCTGAGTAAGTTGTATGCATCCATTTTTCCACTATGAATAAACAATTTGAACAAGCAAGGACTGTCTCTCTCATAAGACCTGATGTGGGGAAAGGCCTTCATTACAGAGTCACACGGCGCAGAAGGCCCCTGAGCTCTAGACGTTCACTCTAGGCTAAGTCAGATTCCCCACACCCTCCAACCCTAGGCTCAGCACTGGCCTGAGGGGGCCCATTCCCATCTCATGAAGTCCAGCAGCGTCTGGGTGCCTGGGAGCTTTGAGAACCACAGCCTTGGCTCCAGCCTGTGCGGTTTCTCACCGGGGTTGGGGTCCCCATCTTAGGCTGCCTTCCATCTTCCCTGAGCGAGTATCAAGTGTTCCAGACACCCAGATGGTGATGAAGATGGAACGTAGCCTAGCGCCCCTGCATTTTGTCTTCCGGAGCGGCGTTCACACACCCCAGCGGCGAGGCGGAACATGGACCCACATCTCCACTATATCACTGGGCTTTCCCTATGGGACTTGCTACTCCACTGAATAACAGGGCAGAGGGGCAGTCTCTGAGGGGAAGAGAGCCAGCCCAAGTGGCCCAGTGGTGCTGCCCTCAGGGTTTCCAGTAATAGCAGAGACCAATTCTTTGATGCCCTCAGGAAGAGCATGATGGCAAGACATCTCTGTGGTCACAGACTTGTGGTTCTTCACAAAGCGTGGGTCTGGACTCCCAGCATCCTTCAGTCTGTGTAGGTTCATTCTCTATTGCTCCATCAGACGCCTGCAATTTTAAAGGGCTGATTTCTCTGAGTGAGAGAGTGCGGGTAGAAAGGAGACCTTCGCGTAGTAGAGCACCGTGAAGCTGCGGTGTGACGCTCTCCCACAGAGCCTATTTCCCTGTTTGGATAACGGCAATTTATTATTCCATTGCCTTTAAAGATGGAGTCCATCATTCCGATTAATTTAACTGGGGAAATGTATGCATGTGATCTAATGGAGCAAACAGGCATGGGGAATGATTTTAGTCAGACTGCCCGGAATGGTCTTATTTTAACACAGTACATAATGGCCTCTGCTCACTTAGTAGCCAATTGTTAAACGAGGTGGCCAAGGAAACTGAGTCTGGCCAGGCAGAGAAGAGGCTGGTCCTATCTCTAGTTCTGCTGTAGGCTCCACCCTTGCTCCCAGGTGCCCCCAGCTGAGTCTGAAAATAGGGTCCTGGTTTCTGGGTGTCTGACTATTCCGGGTGGCTTCTGCAGTCAGCCTTGTTATGGACAAGGAAACTGAGGCGACAGGGACTCTCACCTGCCTAAGTCACCACGTCGAAACAGAACATTGACTGGAGGTGGAGTTCTCAGTTCCGGGGCCAGCACCTAACTGCCTTGCCACAGAGCTTTGAACAGTCTGTGAGATGAAAGGGCCCTCTACTGGAAGGGGGAGCATAAAACACTCACAGAGTCCTCACTATAGAGGCTGCGCTTAATCAGACAGTCAGGGAAAGGCTTGCATTGGGAAACAGAAGGAAGACACGCAAAACCCCGGTAAAGAGTGATTACCAGAGGCTGAGATAGAATACATACAGAATTAAAGCACTAGCTCAGTATGCGTAAGACTCTGGCTATATCCCAGGAGGTACAGGAATATAAGAGGAAAAACTGCAGGTAAGGTAGCTCGTGCCTGTTGATCCCAGCATTTGGGCAATGGAAGCAGGGGTATCAGGAGTTCAAGGTCACCCTCTGCTACACAGCAAATTCCAGGTCAGCCTGGCTGGAAAAACTAAGAGTGAGAGGAGATTGGAAAATGACAGAGGAAAAGAAAAGAAAACTGTTAGAGCCTTGAGGTTCCAAGATTGGCGCAAGACACACTATGCCTGCCGGAAACCAGCTTTCTTCCACGGGGACGTCAATACCGCGATGTTCCAGAAGGTGGTGCCAGTGTTTCCTAAACCAGCTCAGCACCTCCGGTAGCACTCTTTACCCTTATCCCATCCTTTGTGGGTAGCTTTGGTTTTAAACAGAAAAAGCCTTCGCCTCAACCCCAGGCTGTGGGGAAAACACGCCCTCTGCTGGCGGACTCAGACCGTGTGTGTGTGTGTGTGTGTGTGTGTGTGTGTGTGTGTGTGTGCGCGCGCGCGCGCGCGTACAGTGCACCCAAGCTGTGCTTTGACAGGAGGATCTGGAGACAGGGAGGTTGAAGGGAACCCAGACCTGGGAGCAAGCCCAACTTCTCTCAGCCAAGGCTCTCTGAATAGATGGTTGTTATTTTAGTCCCTACTGCACAGGCCAGAAATGAAGCTCAGACAGGACGCAGCCTGCTAAGGTGGCAGGCCCATCCAGAGCGAGGCTGGCAAGCCTGGTCTTCCCAGCCTGCTGTCAACAACCCACAAAGCTCCTTGTGTACCCAGTAGTCAGTGCGTTCAGAATGTCACCAGAGGGGGATGACGGAAAAATCCCAGTGCTAATTTGTCTTCGTAGTGTTTGCTTTTGTCCTGAAGGCGGAAGCTGATCCTATTAATTGAGGGTTTCAATTAGTTGCACTCAGGCTAACTCTAGGTTTAGTGCGATCCCTTCCCCTTCCCGATCCCCCAGTGACGAAGTGCCTGTAATCTCCGAGGCTTAATATCCTTTACAGGAACTGTGAATAAGCTTGAGTTTTAGGAAGAGGAAGGCAGTGAAAAAGGAGGCCTCTCATTCCAAGGTCCTTAGTCCCACCCTGCAGTGTCATCCACTGGCTAAAGCTTTAGATGTTAAAGATCAGGCTGAACGTGAAATCTGTCTCTCTGTCTCTGTGTCTCTCTCTCCTCCCTCTCTCTCTCTCTCCTCTCTCTCTTTCTCTCTTTCTCTCTGTTTCTCTTTGTATCTCTCCTCTCTTCTCTCTCTTTCTGTCTCTCGCTTTCTCTGTGTGTCTCTCTGTCTGTCTCTGTCTCTCTGTGTGTCTTTCTCTCTCTTTTCCCTTTCTCGCTGTATCTTGCTGTCTCTGTCGCTCTCTGTGTCTCTCTGTCTCTCTCATCTCTTCTCTCTCCTTTCTCTCTTTCTCTCTCTGTCTCTGGCTCTCTGTCTGTCTCTGCATCTCTCTCATCTCTGTGTGTCTCGCTGTCTCTGCCTTTCTGTATCTCTCTCCTCTTTTCTCTCCCTGTCACATCCTACTTCCCCAGTCTCCCACTCTCTCTTCTCTCTATCCCTTTGTCCATTCCTTCCATCTTAATCTCTTTCCCTCACTGCCTCCTTCTGTCTTCTCTGCATCCTTTTATTTCTTTACCTCTTCCTTCTTCCTAAACTCCTGTGTTCTCCTTTCTCTTCTTTCTCCCATTTCTCTCCTTTCTTCTTCTCCCCTCCTTTCTTCCTTCCTTTGTTTCTCTCTTCCCTCTGTCTGTCTGTCTTTTTTTCTCCAAGGTACTGACTGGTAGGGAAGGTACAGTTACCACAGCTGACACCGAGGAGACCAAAGATTCTTAGAGTTTAATGTGCCCTGAAGGAAGTAGCTTTAAGATCTTATAAAAGACAGACTCGGGTGTGGGCCCAGGGTGAGCCTGAGGTCTTTCTTGTCTGGCAAAAGCTCCTGAATGCTTCTGAGCCAGCAGTCCAGGCGACAAGGCATGTGGCGCTATCAGAGGATGCAGTGTAGTGTGGAGGGGCTAAGGGGCTTCTGACTGTTGTTAATGAAGCCTGGCTCTAGAGGGTAACCAGAGGCTCCATGACAGCTACTTTCAACCAACTTCTCTGAAACCAGCAGCTTTGAGCATGGCTGTTGGGAATGCTTTGAGATCAACAGGCTCTCGTCAAATCAGAGTGGGGATGGGAGGGCCAGAAATGTAGGAGGACAGGGCGAACAGCTGTCACTCTCTTAGGAATCTTCTCACTGGATATTGGGTATGTCAGTTAACTACCCATTACTGTCATAAAATACCTTAAGCTGATAACCTTACAAAGAAAAGAAATTCACTGGGAAGTTGCAAGTCTAAATAGCCTGGTCCCAGCTCAGGTGAGTGTTCTCTCAACTGTATTCCAACATGGAGAACAGGTTCTTTGCAGAGGCATCTGTAAAAGAACGTGGCGAGGTGAGGAAACCAGAGACACACCAAGGAAGGCCAGGCTTGGTCTTCTAAAATACCCTGCTCCTTACAGGAAAACTGCACCAACCCCCTCTCAAGAGCAGAACCCTCTTGAGATTACATCCCTGACATTTGGTCCATGAGAGGATACACTTAAACCCCAGCAATGGAGGAAGGAGGGTGACTGGCTTGTGCTGTCTCAGAGAGGACTTCACCCAGGCCCTAGGTCCTCTTAACCAAGAGAACCAGTTGACACTGCACATGTGACCCTAGGGTTGTTTCTACTGTGCTGGGCAATCTCAGGGGCAGCCCTGGGTGCATCTGGTTTACTGGGTATGAATGCCCCTGCCGCCTCCATGAGTAGCTCCCTCTAAGTCAGGCTTGAGGCTTTTCCTTCAGTCTGGCTCACTTGGCCATAGGTGCTGCTGGGTGGAGCTCTGAGTTTACCCTGCCCCTCCTTTACATTAGCTGGCCCACAGCTCCAGGTATGGGTCAGTACTGAGCCCCGAGATGAGACCTGGGTCCTCCTCGTGGCCACTTGCCTCCCTGTCACTGAGCAGTGTTACTCGGACGGTACCTTCTTTTAGATCATCTATTTATTCATTGATTATTTGCCAGTATATATCACAATTTGAGCATGTTCCTCAGGCCCCCTCCAACCCACCGCACACCCCCCCATCATTCCAGAAAGAACTTAGTGTCAGGACTGGTCTCTGCTCAGCCCTTACTCGGGCCTCTTCTCACAGATGTTGACAGTCACTCTACAGGGACTCTGTGCTTCCTGGTGCCAAGGCCTCACTTGAGAACAGAGTCTGCATCAAAGAGGTGCCTCATGCTGTTCTCATATCCTTCCTGCCTCCACCCTAGGAATCAGGGTGGGCTCTTGGCTCTTCCTAGGAGCCTCTGCCACCCTCACAAGGTATAGGAAGCACTCTCTTGACCCATGTGGGCTTTGAGTGTCTCAGAGACCATCCTGACATCTCTGGTGCTGGGGCCTGAACTTTTCTCAGACCCCCCAACGTGCTTTTTTTCCCTCTGTCTGTTCGTGTTCTTATCCCTCTGTCTGTCTGTCTATGATGTTAACTCTTCCAGTAACTCTTGTATTCTGAAGTCTCATGTCCTCTTGAACTACCTGAGCCCCATAAAACATAGCACTCTCTTTTATTTCCAGCTTCTTCACTGGTTAGTTTAATTCATGTTCCCTACACTTACCCTTACACACACACACACACACACACACACACACACACACACACACGTAAAACACACATATGCACACACATATATATCACATATATAACACACATATCACACACATATAACAATATATATAACATATATATAACACATACAAACTACACACACATATATAAAACACACCACACACACACACACACACACACACACACACACACTCACGAGGTTTTATGTTTTTTTAAGGTCTAAGGACCACTAGTGAGATAAAATAAATTAGTCTTCCTGAGAATGATCTAATTCACTTAATGTAATGATCTCAAGTTTCATGCATTTTTTCCTGTAAATAGCGTAACTTTATTCTCCTTCAGTGAGTGAGTCATGTTTCTCTTACCCAGCCCTCGGCTGATGGACACCTAAGCTGGTTCCAGAGCTCAGCTATTGTGCTGTGGAGAACTCTTTAATTTGTCTTGGACTTTGGCTCAAGTATGTCTCTTGTTCCATCTGTCAGTCATCTTTTTAATGCCATATCAAGACCGAACTCTCCTGCTTATTCTGACCCTTTCTGACCCTTTCTTTGGCTCTCAGAAAAGGCTACCAAGAAAACCCAAACACCTATTATCTGAAGAGCTTGTGTGGCCTGCGCTACTCTGATGCCAAGTCACCCGCATCTCCCAGGAAGAGGTCCTGTGGCTGCTCTCATGTGGCTCCAGCCCCCTCATCCTGGCGAATCACCCATCTAGAGCTCCTTCACCCTCTATTTCTTTTCTGGAGTTTATACCTTCATCCAGAACCAACATCAGCATCCCTGGCACAATCTCTTGAAAAAGTCCCCCTCTGACTTTCCAAGGCCTCATGAGCATCCTCTCATGATGACAGAGAGCCTGAGCATTCTTCCCAGGCAAGGCAGGGTCCACTCATGCCAGGACCTTCAGAGTCCATCCCAGTGCCCGGTGCTGTGCAGGTGAATGGCTGACTAACTGAGAGGAAGACTGGCCAAGTAAGAACGGTCTACTGACCTTGGTTGAATCTGGGCTCTACAAATTGTCACCCTTCTTCTGATGGGCAAACATGACAATGCAGATATTTTTACTGTCTACCCAAATACAAAATATGGAATGTTTCCTCAGTTTATATTTTCCAAAACAGATAGAGGGTGAACCCAGAGAGACAAATAGGTTCCAGGGTCAATCAATGGAGACAATTGGGATTCTTGGATTAGCACATCTACGTTAATAATTAACTGTAACTCTGAAACCATCTTTAAAGTCAAGACCAACACTTAGTTGTTGGCTGGCAAGTATGAGGCTGAGCTTGTGGACATCATGATGATCAGTGTGCTGAGGCCCACAGGCTGGAGGCCAGACACCTGAGATTGGCTTTCACCAGGGAACAGGGGCACCGGGTCGGATGAAGTGGCTTCTCCTATTTGGTTTTAAGTATAGCCAGGATCCAGAGCTCAGATCTTCCCACCTTGCATACAAGTAACAAAATGCGTGCTCTGGCTGGGGTGTGTGTGTGTGTGTGTGTGTGTGTGTGTGTGTTACTGGACAACGTTTCTTTGACACCATCCTCTGAGATGCCCCCTGCCCATGTCCTCAGGTGATTTGCAAACCCTGTCCCACTCTGCTTCCTGTGACCATGGCCAACAGCACATGGGATGGAGGAGTCATTATTTCCATAGCTGCCTGAGAACAATTTTCCTCCTTAAACCATGTCTCTCCAACAATCCCTCAAAAACAACCCAAATGGAAAGAGTGTTTTCTTAAAGAAACCTCAACTGAATATCTTGGCTGCTTTGTCATTTTCTTTTAGCAGATTCCAGGAAACAGGGTGCCTTTGGAAGCCCCAAGTTTGGGTTTCCAGACATGACCCTCCCACTCTGACAAAAGGTATCCAGGGGTCAGGTGCACGGCTTGGCTCCATCTTTTTCTTCATTGCTCACGATGTCAGCTTAGCTTTGCTTCTGTTAACCATCAAGAAAATGTTATTGTTTTCATTTCTCTCTTTCATGTGTGTGCATACTTGTGCGCATGTGTGTATATGTGTATGTATATGTGTGTGAGTGCATGTATATGTGAGTGTACATATGTGTGTGCAGGTGAGCAGCACACAGCTGTATTTGCATGTGGAGGCCAGAGGCTAACCCCCAATGTTAGTGTCATCTGCCTTGTTTTGTGACACAGTCCCTCAGTTTTACCTGATGCTCTCTGACTCAGTGAAGCTGCCTGGCCAGTGAGCCTGCCATCTCCACCTCACCAGTGCTGGAATTACAAGTTGATGACAAGGTGTGACATTTCACAAGAGTTCTGGGGCCTGGATTTAAGACTTCTCCCTTGACCTGTTCTTTGATTCTTTACAAATTGTCACACTTAAGTTTGGGTTTTCCTCCTTTTTAGGCACGGAGCAGGGAACAACAATGTCCGTAAAACTTACTTATTTGCTTCTCTGTAGTGATAGGATGTGACAGAATGTTGAGACATCTTTGTAGACACGCTGTTTATTCCTGAGATGGCAGAGAAGTGAGATCAGCCCATGGAGATCCCTTCCCAAGAAAGTCTTGCTTCTTGATCAGGAATGGATGTGCTTGCTAAGATCTCATAAAACAGGCTGGGTGTATCTGGGAATTCCCCTCCCCTGCCTTCAAGTGAGAAGACTTGCATCCTGGGTATTCATATCTTGGGTCTCCTGGTTTATAAATGTATCCCAGGGTGCACAGCACATGGCCCATTATGTTTAGAGATAAGTTGGATTTCAGAAATCCTCAGCAAAGAAAGGTTTCAAAAGAGGCAAGATGTCTTCAACTCTTTTCCAAAGATAGATTCCTTAAGGATGATAGCAGGTCCTGCCATTTTCCTGGGAAGCCAGCAATGAGGAAGGAGGACCCTGTGCAGTGAGATTGCTCCTTTTGTTGCCTTTCCATTTTGGCGACTCTCTTCAGGTACATTTTCTTCTCCATCCTGTGAAATGCTGTCCTTTCTTAGCACACTGCATAGACGAGCCTTTGTTAACCTGAAAGGAAGCTGTTGGTGGTCAGTGCTGTGGCTGAACAATAGTGAGTTAAGATGATTTATCACAACTCTCTTCATGACTCAGGACTACCAACCTTGCAAAAGCCCCAGCATCACAGACAAGTGGCAGGCGGGACCACACCATTCTTACAGTGCCAGGGACCAAAGCAAGGACAGGAGCAGCTACCAAGATAAATACTTGCAAAGGGCATCCCTAGAGTAATAACTCAAACTAATGTTCAGTGATTGAGCATCAGCCTAGCTCTCAAAGGTGTGATGTCATGATTGAGCATCAGGCTAGCTCTTGAATGTGTGATGTCCCTTCTTACATTGAAACACTAAACTGTGAACAATTACTTTGTTGTACAAAACAAGAACCTCACGATTTATGACTGGCAGGATTTGGAGTTTGAGTCTGAAGTTCTGCTCTTTGCCATGTACACACAACCACCCTCTCACTGCAGCAGAGATATGTGGCAATTTGGGGCTAATGCTTTGGGCTCATGGAGGAGTGGCTACTCTTTTGTTTCTAGAGAGTTTTCAGTGAAGACAGAGCCTCTTTCCCTGTACACACACTGTCTTAATGTAGATAAGTTAAAAAGATAAGTAAGTTAAATGAACCACAATGGAGCAAAGAGCCAGAATCTTGAAAGAATATGAAACCATGCCTTATTGTAAGAATTCAACTCTGTTAAATACATCACGACAGCACCTTACTACCCTGTAGATCTATGTAGATCCCTGTGTGAACCCTAGCACTTTAATGTTCCACATCTATGCATCTTGGTGAGTGTTCACCCTTTTTATTCCTGCCCTACCCTGTCTCTGACACTATCTCTGCACATCCCAGTGACCAATCTGTATCTTCTTGTAGTCTCCTACAAGCTTCAGAACACACCCTTGTCTTTCTCCAGCTCTACTGCTTCCACCCATTTTTGGTCCATCTGGTCTACCTAGACCATAGCATTGCATGATTGTTAAGTGTGTGGATTTTTTTTCTTCTGTGTTTGAGTTTCTCCATCTTAAAGTTAGGGATTGCCTTGTTACTTTTTTAATCAAGTGATTGTGCTTTATTTAGGCACTAAACTGTGCCAGGCTCATTGCTAGTCAATCTGTGCTCCATATCCTGGTCTTTCTTCCACTGCTTTGCAGCCATATTTATCATCCAGAATCTCTTCTCGAGCACTTCTTTCTACAGTTTCTCAATACATAAAAACATTATGAAGACATATTACTTTCATGTAAGATGCAAGCAGCAGCCTCTGGAGCCCTGTTCCACACCTCCCTACTTAGGTTCTCTGGCTTCACCCTCAAGTTGCAGGTCTCTGTTCATCAGTTCCCTCTCAGCATAACATCTTAGAACTTGTATCTTAATCAGATAGGATTCATTTCCCCCTCTCTCACCTTCTCAGCCTCTTTTCTCCCCCTTCCCTCCTTCCCTCCCTTCTTCCCTCCTCTTTTTCCTCCTCTTCTGATCTGGAATACCAGGTTTTCAGGTAATTGTGGGACCTAAAGTAGTAAAAATAAGAAAGAAGATCAAAAGAAATGCTACATTTTCTATTAGGATTTTTATTGTCTAACTCCCTAGTTATCATTGTAAAATTTTCTATACAATAAAATACATGTCACATGCATTTGCAGATGAGCCACAGAAATGGACCCCAACCCCACAGCTTGGACCCACACCCCACAGCATGGACCTGTAACCCTCAGCATAGACCCAGACACACCATGGACCCACAACCCACAGCATGGACCTGTAACCCTCAGCATAGACCCAGACATACCATGGACCCACACTCCACAACAATGAACTTTTGTCTCCCAGCAATGAACACAATGTTGCCATACCCCACAACAACACTTCACGCTCCCACAGTAATATACTTGAGCCCCTCAGAAATGGACCAACCTCACAGCACTCTACAGCAACAGATTTACTCCACAGCAATGGCTCCACCCCAAAGCCATGGGCCAGTCCTGCAACAGTTGACCCTCCCCACAGTATGGACCCATCCTCTGCTGCAGGTTTTGCTTCTGTTCTGCACTGCATTGTCTTTTGTGGCTTCCTTGTGTGCCTCCTTCTCTAAGTGGCTGCAGACACAGCAGACAGAAACTTGCTCCTGAGCCTAAGAGGGCAGGAAGGTTGGCATCACACTGGAGGTGATGGTGCCAATTCACAGTAAAGCAAGAGGAAAAACACTGTGCAATGAATGACTCTCCAGTTTGTTCTAGTTCTGGGAGAAGGCCATTAGAGAAAGGACCCTTCAGTGTGATGCCTTGATAGGACAGATATCTGGAGTCCTGTTATTGTCTGACTGGATTGTTCATGCTGTCAAGAGTAAGATCATTTACTTTCCTATTGGAGCCAGAGGGGCTAGAGTCCAGTTTTGCCACATTGCTCCAGCAAACCTCAAGGGCAGCAGAGAGCCCAGGCACCAGTAGAACTGAGCTTGAGCTAGCCAGAGATTATTGCTGTGTTACCACCATCACCAACGTAATTAAGGTTGTTACTATTTACTTTATTGCATCTCTGGAAAAATAGGCTCCAGTTTCAACAGAGGGAGTGGGAGGTTGGCTCCTATTTTAACCACCCTCGGCTCTCTTGCACTCCTGTCTACAAATCTGTCTATAAATCTATGCCACAGACTTCAGTTTTCAGATGATCTGAAGATCCTTTCAACTGAACTGGAGGCTGGTTCGATTCCTATAAGCAAAAACAGACTCCCATCGGAGAGACCGCCTAGATGTGTCATTGACTGGAGGTTGCTCTTCCTTTGTCCCTTCTCCTTCCTCTTGTCAGGCTCCCATTCTCTCTTGGCACTCACTCTCTTTCTGACCTGCACCAGTGGATACCACTCAGCCAAGGTAACCCTGGGACGGGCTCAGCATAAATAGCCTCTCATGAGTCAAGCATCTGTGCTAACTGAACAAACACTGGACAGAAAGCCTGGGACAGAACATTATTGAGTGCTATATCACCTGCTCCCAACTCTCCATGGTGCTTGGGGCTGGCCGGGTTGCAGCATGATGTCCGTGTTCAGAACTCCCTAATGGCTAACGTTTTATCAACACTCAACAACCTAGCAAACACTTGATCACTTACTTGTTCCTACTTCGAGTTATTTGATACCAGAAGTGTTCTGCAGAGAAATAGCTGTTTACATCTTAGTGTTGGTGGGGTTCATGGTCCCCAAGGCTGACACTCTGCCAGGATGCTTCATTGAATGGAAGGGCATTTGTCACATGAGGTTGAAGGAACCATGTGGTTATAAGGTAGGAAAGAATAAACAGATATACTGTTTTATAGCCCATGTAACCAAGACCATCCAACTAGGGGCTGCAGCTGAAATATTCCCACACTCTTGCCTTTTTCTGGAGGGACCACATTCTTGTTTACAAGGATCCTTTTACTACTCATGAACCAGGAAGTTTGTAGGGCCAGAAAGTCTTAGCTGCTCCCACAAAGGTGTTGGTGACACTGGATCCAGCAAGGGCTACAGTAGGCAGCCCCTTGTCAGTCTCTAATGAGAGGGTAAGATGTAAAAGATAAAGAGGTGATTGCAGAGAGAACGCACCCTCCCTGTGATGCTGTGACTTCCCTGTGATGCTGTGACCTCTTGGGTTGAGTCTGCCCATGAATTTATGATCATTGAACAAACACTGAACTGAAAACTCAGAATGGGTATCTTGGAGGTCAACTGGGAAGAGTCAGGTGGATACAGCCCCTGTTGTTAGTTAGGAGTAAGAGTGTGGCTAATGAGTACATCTTTATAGAGATGCCATGTAGAAATAAGTAGAGGTTTTCTTCTGGGACAGAAGACTTGTCAACATCTTTCTTTGGAGTTACTCCAAGGCTGGTCCACCAGAAAATGGAGATCTGGTCACGGGGAGCAATGTAGGGTGAAGCTGAACTTCCATCCTTGGATGAGCTAGTAGAAATAAGTGTAGCATGCCTGTCAGCATGTGACATTTTCATATCCCCTTAGACTACTTGACAAGGCTTAGAATGAGGTCTTTGATCTGCAAGGGTTAAGAAACAGAGCACAGAGACCCCAACTTTGGAAATTCCTTTTCAAACCTTCTGACATCCCTAGGACAGAGACTGTCCAGCTGTTCTAGGGACTTGGGACCTGTTGGTCACTCCTTAGTCACCTCAGGTTCCTCTTGGGTAGGCCAGGACTGGCTGCGACACATCTGTGCTGGGACTTGCTGTCTTTGGCCTTGGCCTTGTCCCCCCACACACATCTCTGCATGGGTGTTGATGGTACATAAGGTGCTTTGCCTTAGAAGTGAAGCCAGAGTTGTTGGACAGCTGGCAGAGTGGGCTGGTGGGTTTCTAGAGATGACCAAAACAGAGCCAATGGCTGGAGATTGAGTTCTAATCTGGTGTGGGGTGTTTCATATTTTAACCGCAAGACTCACCCAGGAATATGAAACCTGAGAGAACAGACTAAGGATATCTGAAGGGGAAGAGGTTCTGCCCTGAGAGTCAAGATAGAAACATCAACTGCTAAGACCTCCAGACTCTTGGCCTACACACTGTCGATCACAGACTCAGTGGTCCTCAGTACATATGTCATTTGTTGTGTACTTGGGCTCTGATCAAACATCTTGCCACCTAGGTCAGGGCAGACCACACCCCTTTACCTTCTTCCAGGAGTGTCTCCAATATACTTTCAATGGATGTGGAACCTAGTTCTGATTAGTACAAAGAGTGAGCGAGCTACCTGAGCCATGCTCTACTTCAACATAGCTGTGGGAGGGATTGACTACGTTTGAAGCTAACTGCTGCCAACTGGGGAGTTCGCTCACTTGGTAGATAAAGTGATGACCACACAAACATGAAGATGGAAATTTGATCCCTAGAATCTACCAAGAAGCCAGATGTTTATGGAAGCCACCTGGAGTCCCAGCACTCAGGAGTCAGATAGGAGATCTTGGGGCACACTGGCTAGGTAGGATAGCTGGAATTAGTGGGCTCCGAGTTCAAGTGAGAGACCCTATACTGACAAGTGAAGATCCACCAAGGAAGGTACCTTGGGTCTCCACATGAACATGCACACAAATGAATGCTCACACCCCTGTATATATGAGTCAATACATATGAGGACACAAGTACATACATAAATGCACACTGCCCACATTAACATGCAAAAACAAGACTCAAAATCACTGTGCCTCTGCCAGGATCCAAGATCCCTGCAGATAGTGCTTGCAGGGGCTGAAAGATGTAAGTGGCGTTGAGGTGTGTATTAAAGAGAAATGTGTTTTTTCTTCACTTAAATTTAGTTCCAGGTCCTGTTCGACCACTGCTTTTTTTTTTTTTAAGTTCTTATCTGTTATGGGCCAGAGCATGTCCTCTCCTCTCTTAGGATTCCTATATTGAAGTCCTACCTTGAACACAGAACTCCACCTTCTAATGATATTTGGAGACAGGGTAATTCTGACATGAAACTATTGGAATGAACCCTAGTCCAATATGACTTGTGTACTTGTAAGAAAAAAAAGGTTTGGGAGACAGAGGCAGAGAGAGAGAGAGAGAGAGAGAGAGAGAGAGAGAGAGAGAGAGAGAGAGAGAGAGAGAGAGAGAGCTGTGGAGATGTAGGGGCAGATGTCATCTGCAAACCAGGATGAGAGGCCCTGGGAGAACACAAGCTGAAACCTCTTGACCTCAGCCTTCTGCGTTCCACACTGCTAGGAGACAGAGGCCTGATGGTGAGGCCCAGTGTCTGGCATTGGTGGCAGTAGCCATAGGAATGCCCTCACCATCTCTTGGATCTGTTTCATGGTCTTATCCAGGGAGTAGAACTACCCATGGAAGGAGTGGAGCTCACTCTCTAGTCCACATCAATGTCTATATGTTCTAGACCAAGAGTGGGTTCCTGCAACTCAGTTCTAGACCTCGTGTCTCTTCTGTGCTATCTATGGGGACAGTGCATGCTCCAGAAAGAGGAAGGCCAGGTACAAAGGCAGAGGATGGGAAGCTGTCACTTCTGAGCTGATCCCACTGGACCCCCCAGAAACTTCAGCCAGATCTGCCAGGGCTTTCTGAGGTGGCATTTGATGGAGTCTCCCTCAGTTTTTAAATGTTGACCAAAAATACTAGTTTTAAACAACACATACTGCCCCAGTGGTCCTTAGGACAGACGGCATCAGTGGGAAACCCTATATTCTTAGCGACTGTGGCTGGTTTCAGAATTCTGAAACCTCCCATGGACAATGCGATGTGAGAAACTGCTGTATGCTCCTTCACCGAGGATGATCTCCAAGCTACACCTGTGGATGGAGCCCCAAAATACCAGATCTCACAACTCTCCCCTTTCTCCTCTCCTGCCCCCCTCTTTCCTCATTTTCTGTAGAATGCTTCTATGTAAGCAGCTCTTAGAAACTCAACCCTCTGTGTAGGTTTTACCTTATGATCTTGGTACCTGAGTTCAGGCATGCAGTCTTCCCAACCGTGAGCTAGGGATTGTCTGTGAAGTCAGGATATTAATCTGTCACTTAAATGTATCATTTTGATTCCCTGGACACTCATTTCCCCACCCGAGGGTACCCAGCCACAGGAGGAGTGTGGATACATCTTCCCGGGGCATCAAAGGTTCCTGAGGATTCAGACAATCATTAATTTTATGTTTAATATACAACAAACAAACTACAGAGTAGGATGTACAATTTTCATGAATTATTCAGATCAGTACAAAACTTCAAAGACACCCCATGTTCGTTACAGGGTTGCCTCGGGCTATTGTTCCTGATCCCCTGGCCTTCTGACTTCCTCTGCAGAGAGAACTCTAAGAAGCTTTGCCTTACAGAGCATAGTGGACTTTGAGATCTGTGGCCTGCTCTCAATAGTCCAGAGCTCATTGAGTCTTTTGACCAAAGTGACTGGGTTTCAGATAGACAGGCCCTTGGAGCTGAGTGCAAACTTCACCTTCAAATGCAGCACAGAAGTTCACAGACCCTATGGCTCATGAGGCTTCTTCAGTGTCTCTAGCAGTTTCTGCTGTGTGGCTGTCCAGGCCAACTGTACATTGTAGATTAGACATGTCGCAGGCTCACCTGGGCCTGTGCTTGCTGCTCCATCTCTGTCATCTCCCACCGTGCCTGCAAGGGTGGGAACATGAGCTGGACCCTCTATTGATAGTTGCCAGTGTCCCTGTGTCTGACGAGTCCTCAGGTCCTGTGCTAAACACATCAAATATGTCATTTCAATACCCTCTCCATTTCAAGCAGAAAGACAGCCGTAGAAGAAACAGTATACCATTTGCATAAATAGGTATTTCTTAATACCAGAGGTTCTGTAGATAGGTTGCTCACTACAACTGTAGTTTAGATTCCAGGACTGTGGAAATGGGGTGATTCAAGCAGGTTGATATCTGCCAAGGAGAGCCAGACCATGAGACTTAGTGGCCTGGTCTATTTTATCCAGACCCCACCATTACCTAGGCTTGTTTGCCAGTAAAAGAAGAACTTGCCCAAGGCTCAGGATTTGTCTGACTTGTACAAGGGAGTAAGAAGAGGTTGGTGTCTGACTCACCTCCCTTCTAGCTGTGGAGTCTTGGATCACATCCCCACTACCCATACCAAGACTCCATGCCTGATATAACTTAGAGTTCAGCCTTCACAACCAGTGATGGAAATCATGAACATTAATTAAAAGAATATGGGTGAATAGAGTTCCTTTAATATACCTCTTATTAGGGTGGGTGGCCAGCATTGAGGTTTGGTCTTTGTTATCTGTTGTAAAGCTAAGTGTGGGATGCCAGGACCTGGTTGACCTAGAGAGGCAAGAGTTCACAGGACCTTGCCCCCAAGTTCTTTCTGATTGGTAAGTAAAGATACAGCCAATAGCTGGGCAGAAGAGACATAGGTGAGGTTTATGTTTCCTGGGCTTGGGGTTAGAGAACCACGAGGAGGAGGAGGAGGAGGGGAGAGAGGAGGAGAAGAAATAGAAGGAGGAGGAGGAGGAGGAGGAGAAAGAAGAAGGAGGAGAAGGAGGAGGAGGGGGAAGAGGAGGAGGAGGAGAAATAGAAGAAGAAGGAGGAGGAGGAGGAGAAGAAGAAGGAGGAGGAGAAGAAGAAAGAAGAAGAAGAAGGAGAAGAAGAAGAAGAAGAAGAAGAGGAGGAGGAGGAGGAGGAGGAGGAGGAGGAGGAGGAGGAGGAAGAGGAGGAAGAGGAAGGAGAAGCTGCCATGGGTTATGTAAGCCATAAAAACATGGACCCGAGGACTGCCCAATTAGAACTAAGAGCATCCCAAGTGAAACATGGTAAGTAGTAAATAATAATTCAGGATTATTGATAGGAAAGTAGATTCTAATAACATGGAGGGTAGGTATTCGCCCACCTCATGTGCTACTTAAGGTTTATTGTAAATATAAAGGTTGTGTGTATCTTTTATCCAGGAACTAAATAATAGGTCAGAATTAAAAATTACTACAACAGGCCAGAGCATTGGAAGTGAGCACTGAATGGTAGGCCATGTTTTACATTTGAGAACATGACAGCTCTCTACCCAGGACCAGGAATTCGATACAGGCAGAAGAACAAAGGAGGTGCACAGGTTACGTGGATGACCGACCACCTGTGCCCTTCAGCACTGTGGGCTGCACAGGTGCCTGGCACAGTTGCTGGCCCCAGAGAGGTCTGAGGGGAGGCCTAGAAGAGAGACGTTTCAGGGTACGAGCTCACGGAACGGAGTGGTGAAGGGAAGACAGACTTCTGAGGCGCTGCAGTGGCGTCTGGTGGTGGCATCTGGTGGTGGCATCTGGTGGTGACCTCTGGCGTTTTCCATGCTCTTCTGTTCCTGAGAGGCAGTTTCTCCACATCTCCCTCAGGCAGAGAGTTCCACCTGTCACAGTGTGGAGTGTATCAGAAGATCACTAATTGCCAAGGCCAGAGAAACAGGAGCATCTCTATTTCTCCTCTACTGAGTGGGGTGTGCATTGCTGGCAGAGGAAAACCTGTTTTGGCTTCCATCCTGGCCTCCTGCAAAACTGATGTGGTGTGTATGAGTGTTTGCCTGCCTTGTGTATGTATATATGTATGTATGTATGTATGTATGTATGTGTGTGTGTGTATGTGTGTATGTGTGTGTGTATGTATGTATGTATGTATGTATGTATGTAAGTATGTATGTTTTTATGTTTGTGCAGTGCTCATAGAGACCAGAAAAGGGTATTGGATCACGTGGAACTTGATTTACAGATGGCTATGAGACACCATGTGAGTGCTAGGAACCAAACCTGGATCCTCTGCAAGGGTTACTCTTAACCACTGAGCCATCTCTTCAGCCCCATAAACTATCTGTGTAACAACGGTGTTAAGAAGTGAAGCTTCTGGGCTGGTGAGATGGCTCAGTGGGTAAGAGCACCCGACTGCTCTTCCGAAGGTCAGGAGTTCAAATCCCAGCAACCACATGGTGGTTCACAACCATCCGATCACGAGATCTGACTCCCTCTTCTGGAGTGTCTGAAGACAGCTACAGTGTACTTACATATAATAAATAAATAAATAAAAATCTTAAAAAAAAAAAAAGAAGTGAAGCTTCATAGAGTCATGGGGACTCTGTTAGGGCTGTGATGATGGTGAGACAGCCCCTGCACATGGCATAAGGCCTGCCATCAAGACTTGGTTGTCTTTCTGTCTGATGAAGGTGGGATGGGCCTCTAATGGCTTGTCCACAAGACCATGTCCCCACTGTTCTCCCAGTGATCAGGTCCCCTGCCAGGCAAAATCCCTCTTTAACAAATGGAACAGATGCTGGTTGTGCTAATTTCTGTGTAGTGGGATTCAGCCACTTGTAAGCTAATCACAGCCTATCGTGAAAACCAAGGGTCTACGTGGCCTCTCCTTACTATGGACATGCGTGGCTAGAACTGGCCAGTTGTAGATATTGACATTATTGTGTATGTGTGTGTATATTTGTCTCTGTGTGTTTGTGTGAGTGTTTTTGTCAGTATGAGTGTGTGTGTACATGTGTGTGTCTGTATGTTTATGTGTGTATGTGTCTGTGTATGTCTGTGTGTACATGTGTGTGTGTGTCTGTGTGTGTGTACAAGTGTATGTCTCTGTGTGTGTGTATGTGTACATGTATGTGTGTGTTAATTATAAAACTATGCGTAGCTGCTTCATAATTACAAAAGGAGCTGCTGGGAAAGGGAGGGGAGTCCAAGGAATGTTGGGAAACTGCACAGTTGATAATCCTAGTGTTAAACTTGGTTAGTGTGACATGGTCTCATTTTATTATCTTTTATGGAAAGCATTTTTCATACAATACATTCGATGGCATTCTCTCCTCTTTCAGTTTCTCTCGACTAAATTTCTCTTTCTCTTTAAAAACAAAAAACCAAAGATCAAGAACTGCCCCCTCCCCAACACACAAAAATGGAAGTCAAAATAAACAAGCAAAAGGCCAACAAGAAAAATATTTGACCAAAGTAAATCGAGACAAAAGTTACAAAAATACTATTGCGTTCTGGCCTGCCTTAAAGTGTGGTTCATACACACGGTGAGGCTCCATTAGAAAAGCTGACCTTTTCTTTGCCAGTAGGCAACAATAGCAGATAGCTTGTTGGTTAAGGCTGGGGGCCCATGCTCACTGCCACACTTAGTGCTGAGGTCCCCTCTGGCTTGAACATGCTCAGATCTGTGTGTGCTGCCATGGTCTCTGTGGGTTCATATGTGCATCAGTTCTGTCCTGTCTGGAAGACACTCTTCCCTCAGAGTCCTCCCTCACCTCTCGCTCGTAGAATCTTTCTGCCTCCTTTTCTGCATAGATCCCTGAGCTTTGAGGGGAGGGCTTTGATGAAGGCATTTCATGTAGGGTGAATGCTCTAAAGTCTCTCAGTCTCTGCACATTATCCAGTTGTGGGTCTCTGTCTTAGTTCCTCTCTACTGCAAGGAGGAGCTTCTCTGATGAGGGCTGAGAGAGGCGTTGGTCTGAATATAGCAGTACTATGTCATTGGAAATTACTTTATTACTACACTCCTTCAGCAGAGTGATAGTATTAGATTTGATCCTAGGTTCATGCTCTATCTAATCTCAGGTCTACTTTAGCTGTGTCAGGTATGGGTTCAGTCTCACTGAATGAGCCTAAGATCCAATCAGAAGATGGTTGGCTGTTCCCATAACATTTGTGTCACTATTACATCTTGAAGGTAGGTCCTGTTTTTTATTTCAAATGTAGAATATATATGCAGTCAGAGAGATGTGTAGTCAGTGTTTGTTCTTCTCATATCAACCTGTGGATATAAATAGAAGGTATATCAATACTTACAAATCATAATCTCTGGGTTTTATCTGCAATTGTTGTTTCCTGTAGAAAGTCAGCATTCCACATTTTCCACAGGATGTCTTCTGGGCACCTGAGGCAAACCTGAGATGATACCACAGACAGGTGACATGTCTGGGCAGTGCCCACCATTCTATTATCAGCCAAGGCTGAGATGGATGGAAGAATGTGAAGTGCTCAATAACCATTGTGCTCCTAGCCGTGCAGGGAGGTTGTGTTCCAAATGGTGGGTGATTGGTTCTTTCTCCATCCATCTTGGTCTGTTGAAGCCTCACCCAGAGATTTACAAAAGAGCAGCTCTTCAGGACAGTTCTGTGTAGTTTTCTGTCAATGTGACACAAACTGAGATTATCTGGGAAGAAGAGCCTCAACTGAGAAAATGCTCCTGTAACAAGTCTGTGGGGTATGTTATTGATTGATGTAGGGTGGCCTAGCTCACTGTGGTTGGTGACACCTCTAGGCAGGTAGGACTGGAGTGTATAAGAAAGCAATCTGAGCAAGCCAGTAAGCAGCATTCCTCCATGGCCTCTGCATCAGGACCTGCTCCCGGTTCCTACCCAAGTTCCTACCCTGACTTCCCTTCATGATGGACTGACATGGAAGCATCATCCTAGTGAACTCTTTCCTGCTTTTGATCATGGTGTTCATCATGGCAAGAGAGACCCAAGACAAAGAGGATTTACACACAAGTCCTGGGCCATTCTCTGAAACATCTCCCTCTCCTCCCCACCTCCTGATGTAGATTTCTGCAGCCATCTATCTGCCCTACGACTCACTCCTAACCTTTCTGTGGACAACTCTTTCACTCCGAGTTCTAGAGAGATAAGGGCTGATGGACCATGCCATTATTATGTCGAGCTGCCGGTAGATGGGAGGGGGCTTTAGCCCCACTCCACCCTTATCAGTCAACCCCAGGGACACATTGTCTGTTAATCGCCCAGCTTCCCACCTCTGCCTGCGCCTGTCTTTAATGAATTCGATCATCTTCCCCTTGTTCCCCAAGATATTTTTCATTGAGACTGTGTCTCAAATAGCCCAGGCTGACCTTGAACTTGCTATATATTGAATAACCTTGAAGTTCTGATTTTCCAGCCCCTGCCTCCTGATTGATGGGATTATAGGTGTGTGCCACCAAGCCCAGTTTATGAAGTACCAGGGATCAAACTCAGGGCTTTGAGCATTGTAAAGAGATAAGCAGTCCACCAGCTGCACTCATCTCTAGCCCTCCAAGAGATTGAATCTATTCACACAGATATGTGTGCAATTCTTGGGCTCTGAAAGTATGACCTTCCTTTTCGCCTGAACTCACCTTTTCCAGGATAACAATTTTCCAAAATTCTCCACTTGTGCCTTTTCTAAATAAAACCATTTAAAAAAAAGGATAAAATATTTCTCAGATTTCTTGGAAATTTCATTATGTATTTCGATAAATGAAGTGTAAAGAAGTTGAACAATGTAGATCAAATTCCCTTTAAAATATATGAATTTCCTACCAAATAAGGGTAGTATGCTTTGGAAAAAAACAAAACAAACAAAACAAAACAAAACAAAACAAAACAAAACAAAAACCAAAGAAACAACACAGGTTTGGTTTTTCTGAACCAAAAGCACTTGGAAAAAAAAAAAAGAGTTTGAGACATTCAGCAATTCCAAAGTGGCAGGGTTCACCCATCTTTAATTTCAAGGGAAATTAAATCCAGCTGTTTCTCATTCATGGCCACTCAGCTCACCACATGCTGTTTGGTCGGTCAGGGGTAATGGGACATCCAGGAAGCTGCTGCAGGGCTGTTTTAAGTCACACCCTTCTCAGCTGGGAAGTGGGCTTGGCCAGTGTCTCTCTTGGACCAGTCTCTCTTTCTTCCACATGGGAACCCACAACGTCCTAAAGAATTAAAAACTGGCGGAGGCAATCCTGTAGCTATTCGAGGCCTCCAATGGGTCAAGCTGTCCAGTCTCCTGCTTCAGGGCAGATTCTAAGGTTCACCCTTACACTCCTTTCAGTTCTGTGTCAGCCTTACTGTTAATCTGTTTCTGTCATCAGCGCTCTTCCTCTCAGGAAGTTGCCTCCATGAGGCGCTAGCCTACTGTAACGGGACATGGTTAATGCGTCACTTGGCTCTCCTGAGACTGTTTTTCCAGCTCTCTGTTCCCAACCCCCAGTACCTTATCATCTGGAATCAGAAGTCCTTAGGAAGGATAATGGTCTGCTTTCTCTCTCAAGTGGATGGAAACACCTGGCTAGCTTGCCAGCGGTGAGTTGTAAGACTTGGCCTTAAATCTCATCTGCACTTACCACAGTTTAGTCTAAATAAACTCCTTTAATCCCAGGAGTATCAGCTAGTCTCTTACTTCCCTGATAAAGGCTGGAAGGGTGATGGTTCCTCAAATCCACAGAGGGTCAGAGTATACTTTTCTCATTGTGTTAATGTTATCAATTGAGACCATAAGACAATGCACAGACTGCAAAAGGATGACCCTACATGCGGAGAAGAGAAGGTCATGTGGAGGATAGGAGAATAAGTGTTCTTGGTGATCATGGACACAGTAGACCTTGATCCTGCTTGATGCCCTGGTAAAAGATGACGTAGTCTCAGCCTCACAAACAAAGAACTGACTACTTGGGTCACCCTGTCACATGGCAATACTCTGTGCTTGGTGGTGGACAGTTAGAGCCCTCAACAAAGTGTGGCAGAATATTCCTGGATGAAGGTGATGATGGTTAGTGTTGACCCTCAACTGGACAGGATCTGGAATCACCAAGACAACCCTCCAGGTACAGCTGCAAGGAATTATCTAAGCTCTGAGCAGGCCTGTGAGGGATTGTGTTGAGGCAGGCTCAAGGTGGGTGGCACCATTCCCTCAGCTTAAAAACGAGACAGGGAGCTACATACAAGCATCTGTTGCTCTCTGCTTTCTGGTTGTGGGTATCACGTGACAGATGTTTCAAGCCCCTGCCGCTTTGACTGCCCTGCCATGATGGATGGTACCCTGGAAGTGGGAGCCCTTTCTTCCTTAAAGTTGCTTTTGTCAAGAGTATTTTATCACAGCCACAGGCAACGGAAATGGCAGTGAGGACTGAGGGTAAGTGGGGGTGAGATACAGCCATGTAGGGATAGCTATCACATGGCAGGGGGAGCACAGCAGGGGGGGTCAGCAAGGGATTATTAGACTTGAATCTTTCTCTTATGATTGATTAGCTGTAGAGGAATTTCCCTTAATTGTCTGGTTGCCTAATAAAGATGACAAATAGCCAATCACTGGGCGAAAATGAGGAGACAGGTTTTTCTGGGCAAAACGGAGAACCGGGCAGGAGGAGGAGTTGCAGGAGGCAGTGAATGGAAGAGGACAGAGGGAGAGAGTTGTTGGAAGGAAGATGGAGCAGAAGTGCATGGCCTGGAGAAACTGTAAGTAGCAGGATTTCATAGTTGGGGAAGAAAGTGGGGTAGAGGCATATCTGCCCAATATAGGTACGCAACTGAGTTGCATTTTCCTTGCATGGGCTATTGGGGGTGGAGATTTACCGCAACAATTAACAACTGAAGGAGCTGAAAGGGATGGCAACACTATAGGAACAACAATATCCTTATCTGACATCAGTGGGAGTGGAGGCCCTTGGTCCTGTGGAAGCTTGTTGCCCTAGCATAGGGGGATTCGAGAGGGGTGAGGTGGAAGTGGGAGCATCCTCTTAGAGGTGAAGATGGAATGGGGTTTTCAGAAGGGAAACTGGGGAGGGGGCAATATATGAGATGTAAATAAATAAAATAACCTATTAATAACAAAACAAAAACAAACAACCACATAATCATAACCATACATCATAATTTGAATATAGTTTTCCTCCAAACTCGGTATTATTTTGGTAGGTAAGACGACCTGCCAAAGGCTTTGTCCTTAGCTGGCGGCACCATAAACAGGAAGGTACCAACTTCATCAGTGGAATAAGCAGTTGGTGAGTTAAAATAGCTGGGTAGGCTTAGAAGGTGGGGCAAGGTGGAGGAGGGATGTCTATGCAGGTGTCACTGGAGGAGGGATGTCTATGCAGGTGTCTCTGGAGGAGGGATGTCTATGCAGGTGTCACTGGAGGAGGGATGTCTATGCAGGTGTCACTGGAGGAGGGATGTCTATGCAGGTGTCTCTGGAGGAGGGATGTCTATGCAGGTGTCTCTGGAGGAGGGATGTCTATGCAGGTGTCTCTGGAGGAGGGATGTCTATGCAGGTGTCTCTGGAGGATGTTTCCCCAGCTCTTCCTCTTCATTCTGCTTCCTTCCTGAAAGACTTGAGAGCCATCGCTCCACCACTTTCTTACCGCCATGGTGTTCTTCCTCACCACAGCCGTATAGCCCGGAGCTGGTGGGGCTGGAAGCTCATGGACCTGTGGCCCCAGACACATATTTCCCCTGTTGATTCCTCAGGTATTCTGTCCCTGTCATGGCACTGTGGTGTTGGGAAAGTCCCTCTGGCTTTCCCAGGGTTAGCTTCGTTATTTGTTATCATGGAATCTCCACGTTTGAGTGGAGAGTTAGCTGAGTTTCTGTACATCCTCTCTGCTGCTGTGCAGTGAATGTAGAGGTCAGAACAGCCTGTGTTGTTCTGCTCAACAAACTCACAGATCTTTAGTATTAAGTATAGGAGTTTAGGCACGTGATATTGCTTTGCATTGTTGAGAGACTTGTGTTGATAACACATGAGAAAAAGATTCTTAAAATCCTCTCTAGCTGGACTTTATGTGGAAAGGGTAATCTTTTGTTATGAGACAGGGCCTCACTGTGAGTGTCAGGCTGGCTTCTAATGGAGGTACCCCCGCCTTCACCTCTAGAGATACAGGTGTGCACTACCTGGCAATGGAAGGCTCTAAGGGTCAGGGTCCTGGATGTGTGTAACTTGGCCTGACCGGTGAGAAGCTGCTTGCAAGAGCATTGCAACTGCAGAGCCTCAAAACCGACTCAGGCTAGACAAAGTAGGATCTCCACTTTAACCAGAAGTTACCAGGATGGTGATGATTCGTAAGTCCCATGTATAGTGAGTTACAAAGCAGATAATGTACAGGAATCTGTTTAATTGTCCAGGTTGATGTCCTGAGGGAAGTAGAGAATTATGAGCCGCCATTTTGTTCTGAGGGTTCTGGGAGGTGTTATCTCGGGTACCATTGAGTTTGAACATCCTAGAAAGATGACCCTTGTAGAAGGAATGACATGGCTGGAAAGGGAAGAAGTGGCAGATATCAACAAGGGAGGGAACAGAAGAGAGTGACGTTCAGAGATCGTGAGATTGAGCTTGGGAGAAGGAAAAGAGGATGCCACAGATGTGGAGCACACCAAGGGGCTGCCAGAGATAGAACAGACCTGAGCTCCATCAAGAGAAAGGAATGGGGGAAGCCCCAGAGATAGAACAGGCCTGAGCTCCATCAAGAGAAGGGGATGGGAGAAGCCCCAGGGGTGGGTACCCACCTGCACCATTGTCCACAGGAGCTGTACTCAGAAGCACTCCTGAATCTGTAAACAGTCTGAATGTATATCAGTAGAATCAAATATAAGCCAAGTGGGTTCACCCAGAGAGATACCATAAAAATGTAGGATCTCTACTGACAACAGCAGTATAGATGAGTTCCAATGTGCTCAGAGACAGACAAATTCTGTCAGATCCCACATAACAAAACCCAAACCATTCCAACCCACCCCCATTGGAATAAAGTTTCTGGGTTGCTCTGGGTTAGATGTTTAATGAGCTCTAAGCCCTCTCCCTTCAAGATTCTTCTCCCTGAGTGGTCCCACTTAGGGGCCTTAACAATCTGTGAAGGTTAATACATGGTTGCAATGGTCTCTGTAAGTGTGAAGGAGGACACGCCCCAGAGATAGGGCATTGGGGACTTTTGGGATAGCATTGGAAATGTTATTGAGGAAAATACGTAATAAAAAATATTTTTAAAAATGTACACCCAACTAATGATGATAAAAAATGAAAAATAATATTGTGTGACACCAAAAAAAAAAAAAAAGGCTCAGTCTGTTTTCCAGATTGATCCAAGGTACCCCGCCCTCCTTCAGCTTCAGTGAAAAATACACTTTCCTTTCCTCGGAACCTGTAACCATATCCCACTCTACTTCACCACTCACCTCTACCCAGAAACTACTCCTGTGGGGGTGGGCTTGAATGGTTTAGGTTTTATTGTGTGAGGTCTTGCAGAATTTGTGCCTGTCTCTGAGCACTTTACAATTCATCTCAACTGCTATTGTCAGTAGATCTTGGGTTTTTATGGTCTCTCTCTGGGTGGACCCATTTGGCTTATCTTCGCATCTAGGGATAGACATTTGGACTTTTACAGATTCAGGAGTGCTTCTGGGTATGGCTCCTGTGGACAGTGATGCAGGTATTTGAAGAGATGGCAGTTTCCATCCACTGCAGAGTGTGCAAAGGATAAGCCCAGCTGGATTTCCTGGTAGAGGGAAGATTGATTGTTTGATTTTTTTAAAAGAGAACTAAGAGGCTGCTCTGCTTCATATAAGCATCAAGAGCATATGAGAGTTTCTTTTTCTCCAAAGACTCAT
Organism: Mus musculus; assembly: GCF_000001635.26. Lineage (NCBI taxonomy): Eukaryota > Metazoa > Chordata > Mammalia > Rodentia > Muridae > Mus > Mus musculus. Next base: position 1,189,092 of record NT_039634.4, on the reverse strand, counting down.
TCACATTTTGTGAGACAGATGTTTTAAAAAATATTTCCTTTTATTATTTTTAATCATGTGCATGTGTGAGCATATGCGGGCACACATGAGTGTAGGTGTCCTTGGGGACCTGAAGAGGGTGTCAAATATGCAAGAGATGGAATCACCGGCCATCATGTAATTTTCAGATTTTATTTTCCAGATCCTTAAAAATATAATTGAACTTTTATAAAAATCTAATTGAAGTTTTCCTATGTAGTTGAACATGTCCTTATAAAATTGAGTTAACAGTTAAAATATTTTTTTCTAAGGATTTAGCACTAATAATTTAACTTTTCAAACCTATTAGAATTGATATTTTACCGAGGTTAAGTGTAGAAGTCTTGAGGTTGTTAGATGCACTGGCTACCCCTCATCTTTAGTGCAGTTATATATGTGTTTCTGTGTGTAGCACACACTCTTATCTATTCCATAAGGAACTTGTAGGTTATGTTCTGAGAAAGTTAGGCACAAGCCATTGCTTCCATGTAGTTCTTGCTTTTCCTGGTAGTCATTTTCTTCCTGAGGACTGGTGTCTCCATCTGGTGTTACTTCCTGTAAACCTAAAGGTATCCCTTTAACACACACACACACACACACACACACACACACACACACACACACACGCATAGGCATGAGCATGCACATATACACACACATGCACACACTACACACACATACATACACACACAGGGACACAGGCACACAGGTGTACATATACATACTATACACATGTACATATACACACTATACACACACACACACACACACACACACACTTATGTTCTATGTGGGGATCCCAGGGCTTCTAGAGCTTGTCACTCTATGTCTTTCACTAAGTAATTTCTGTCAATATTTTTAAAAAAATTTTTGTACTACTATTTTCCCATTTTGAGGACTCTGTTTCCTTGTAAATTAGACATTTGATGTTATCTCACAGGTCTGGTAAAGTTTTCCAAAGATTTTTTTTCCTTTCTTCACTTTGGATAATTCTGTTGATTTCTATTCAAGTTAATTATCATTCCTTTTTTTGCCACTAGTTTTTTAATTCTTTCCTGAAATTTCAGTTTGGATATATACATACACACACATGCACAAGCACACATGCACACACTATCACACACACATATGTGTATATGTGTGTATATATATGTGTATGTATATACATATATGTGTGTATATGTTTATATGTATGTGTGTATATATGAATGTGTATGTGTGTGTGTGTGTATCATCTAGTGAGAACTATGTTTTTACTCATTGCTATTGTGAATTTCTTTACCTTTAAATATAAGGGTGTTGCTTAGTTCGGTTTGCTTTCATCAAGCTGAGTGTAGTGCCTAACAAGTGCAACTCAAACCCTCTGTCCCTCAGCTGATCTCCAGCCTCGTTCAGCATCTCCTCAATGAACTGCTTGAATGTGTTTATATAATACATTTGGCATCTGTTCATCCCAGCACGAACGTCTGTTAATTATATTCCCCTGAGAGTGGGTTACACGTTCACGATGATCCCGAATGTTGTCAAAGACACAGAAGTTCTCAGTCTACTGTACACTTGAAGTGTTGGGCTGTTCTCCCATAAGCAGGCTTGGCTACATGAGTCCTGTCTTTTCTCTGTCAGCAAGGTTTGCCTGTAGTAACATCCACTAAAGTCCAGTGGTAATTTTTAAAAATTACTTTTCTTCTTATAAAGTTATTGTTCATATTTTATTTATTTTCTTCTCATGAAGTTATTACTAATATTCTTAGATCATCTCACTAAGCAGTGGGTTTTCCCTATGCATTTCCATGCTTGGTTCTGTTGGTAGGTCACCTACTCTCATTTGTCTGCTTCCATACTCTGTCTGTGCACTTTGCCCCAGTGCCCCTGATTCTGCATTCTCACTTTGTGTTCAGTCATCCTGTCCACACACTTCCCTAACGTTCTTTCTTCTCTCACGGGCTCTGTCACATTCTTGTTTCCTCCCAGCCTGAGACATATACTACACACATTGACCCTCTGCACATGAGAGGAACCACACTGTACCTGTCCTCTGGAGCCTGGGTGATCTTACTTGATATTTGTGCACACACCCTAATCTCTTCATCTATTCCTCCATCAATGGGCATCGAGGCTCCAGTGAGAATAAACTTGGCAAGAGCTGAACATCAGAGCTGGTCTCCATGGTGTTGGCGAAGCTGTGATGCTCTCAGGATCTGCGGACTCCTCTGTATCCTTGGATGCACTTATGTGCTTGGATGCCTGTCGTCCGTTAGCATCCCGGTACCTTCCTGGTTTTAAGAGTCAGAGGATAAGAACACTTAAGTGGTGTTTTCCTCAGTGCAGCACTGAGGAACACGGGGACTTCCATGTACTGGCTGCGTTCAGGAACATTCTGCTCCCTCCAAAGGTTGCTTGCCTTGGTTCATTCTCTCAAGCCCTCCCGGAGTTGGTGTTGAGTACTTTTCTAATATTTCTTTTAGTGTTCTTGAGAATGTAGGCAGAAGAAAACCTCTTGATGCATTAGCTTCTATTTCGTTGCTTCTCTTCATCCTGCTTTGGGTTTAATTTATTCTTTTTTTCTAACTCCTTAAAGCTATAGCTTAGATAAGAAATTTTAAACCTTCCTCCCCTCTGAAATAAGCATGCACAAATGCTTACTGTCCCCATCTTTACCTTAAAATTTTGGAATTGTGTCTGTCATGGATGCTACCTTAATTTTATATACAAATGTATCACTTAGGATGTTATCTTGCTTGTTGAGATCTTAGCTCTTCCCAGACATTCAACTTGAAGCAGGCTCTCCTCTCATTCTTGACACTATTGGCTTTGAGATGGATTAGTCTAGAGCCAGGGTGAGTGCACCATGGTTGCAAAGGTTGACTCTAGTGATGGTCATATATCATCCAGAGGGTGGAAAGCCCTGTTGTTCTAGATTACTTCCTGTTGCAGTGATAAAAGCAATGACCAAAGAGTGAGTACCTAGGAGAGAAACAGGTTTATTTCATCCTATATTTCTATATTTCGTCAATGAAAGACTCAGGGCAGGAAGCTGTAGCAGAACTGAAGCAGAGGTTATGGTACTCTTTCTAGGAATCCAGAGCCCCTACCTAGGAATGGCAGCACTCATAATGGGCTAAGCCCTTCTACCTCAATTTGTAGTCAGGGACAGTTTCCAGAAGCTATGCCCACGGGCTAGTCTGATTAAGACAATCTCACAGTTAAGACTTCTTCAGATAACCCTTGGCTGTGTCAAGTTGACAGCTGAAGCTAAGTAGGAGACCAGTCATGATGGCAGGTGGCTTGTGAAAGGTGGGTCATGGCAATCAAGAGGAGGCCATCACTGGGCCATTCTGACACAGGGAGAAAATGGACATTATCAAGAAAGCCATGCCTACCAAGTGACCAGCACCTCAAGCAGGGGTTGGCCAGGGTTGTGTAGGAGCATCCTGAACAAAGAGAAGATGAGCAAAACCAAGAGGCTAAGACGGGAGGAAACATGTGGGGATTGCAAGTGTTGCAGAACTCTAGACACAGAGAACAGGAAAGGGCAGACCTGGGAAACTATCCAGACCTGGTCCAGGAGAATGGCACTACACCTTTATTCTGAAAGATCAGTTACTAAGTAACAGAGTCCAACATCTGTCTTAGAGTGAGCAGTCTGGGCACAGTGTGAAGGAAAGGAGAGGGATAAGACTCCAGACATCTCTGGGTCTTCAATTCTATTCCATTGATCTGTCACTGTACCAGTACCATGCAGTTTTTAATCACAATTGCTCTGTAATACAGCTTGAGGTCAGGCATGGTGATTCCACTAGAGGTTCTTTTATTGTTGAGAATAGTTTTTGCTACCCTAGGTTTTTTGTTGAATTTGCAAATTGCCCTTTCTAATCCAGTGAAGAATTGTGTTGGAATTTTGATGGGGATTGCATTGAATGGGTAGATTGCTTTTGGCAGATAGCCATTTTGACTATATTAATTCTGCCAATCCATGAGCATGGGAGATCTTTCCATCTTCTGAGATCTTCTTCAATTTCTTTCTTCAGAGACTTGAAATTCTTATCATACAGATCTTTCACTTCCATTGTTAGGGTCACACCAAGATATTTTATATTATTTGTGACTATTGTGAAGGGTGTTATCTCCAAAGTACCCAAGGAGCTGAAGGGGTCTGCAACCCTATAGGTGGAACAACAATATGAACTAACCAGTACCCCCAGAGCTCATGTCTTTAGCTGCATGTGTAGCAGAAGATGGCCTAGTTGGCCATTATTGGGAAGAGAGGCCCCTTGGTCTTACAAACTTGATATGCCCCAGTACAGGGGAACACCAGGGCCAAGAAGTAGAAGTGGGTGGATAGGGCGGGGGTAGGGTGGGGAGAGAAGGTATAGGGGACTTTCTGGATAGCATTTGAAATGTAAATAAAGAAAATATTTAATAAAAAATTGAAAAAAAGGACTCTGGCACCTGTTCGTTAATGAAAGATGCTAAAACAACATAGGGCAGGTGTTACATATATAGAATATATAGAGGGTTGGTTTGATGGAGAAGATGGGGCCTGAAAGTGATTCCATGGTGTCTTAGTCAGGGTTTCTATTCCTGCACAAACATCATGATCAAGAAGCAAGTTGGGGAGGAAAGACTTTATTCAGCTTACACTTCCACATTGCTGCTCATCACCAAATGAAGTCAGGACTGGAACTCAAGTAGGTCAGGAAGCAGGAGCTGATGCAGAAGCCATGGAGAGATGTTACTTACTGGCTTGCTTCTCCTGGCTTGCTCAGCTTGCTTGCTTATAGAACCCAGGACAACCAGCCTAGGGATGGCACCACCCACAATGAGCCCTTCCCCCTTGACCACTAATCGAGAAAATGCCTTTCAGCTGGATCTCATGGAGGCATTTCCTCAAGGGGAGGGGCTCTCTTCTCTGTGATAACTCCAGCTTGTGTCAAGTCGACACACAAAACCACCCAGTACACACAGATGGTGGACAGTGATCGTGTTGTACTAGAAATGGGTGGGTTTGGAGCAGAGGAATGGAGGCTCGTGGGTTTCTAGTACCGGAGTAGGGGCTTTAAGGGACTGCAGTGCATGTGAACATTGTCCTCAGAGCCATGTGCTCACAGATGGGAGGAGTTTATGCTAGCTTCGGCTGCATCAGCACCACTGTGATAGTCTGTGCCCAATGTTGTGGGTTGTAAGAGGGGATCCTCTCAACCTGTGTACTAGGAGACACTTCCCGCCAAATGGTAGACACTCAATTACAAAATGCCTGCATCAGATGTCAATTATTTTCAAATGTCTCAAAGCTTTTAGGGAACTAATGGATTCTTTAGGTGACGACTGGAAGAGGTGGCTTGGTGTATGATTAACTCACAGAGCACGCCACTGTTTGACTATGAGAAACCCTGAAATGTTCTCTTTGGCATGGAGTGGTGGAGACAATTGCCAAGAGATGGAGCTTGTCGTTCCCAGTCATTCATCTGTCCCCATTGGGCACGTGTGCTAGTGGCTTTCCAACCTTGACAAAGAATCAGAGATGATCAACGTGGCAGGAAGAAAGGTTGAGTTTGCTTCTTAGACTTTGAGGTTTTAGTCTATACTTATCTGTGTTGTTTTGGGCCAGTACAGGCACAGTGCATCATGGGTGGGAGCAAACAGTGAAGGAAGCCACTCACTTAGCAGCATCTAGAAAGCAACTGATGAGAAGGAAGTGTTCGAAGTCCTAGAACATCTGTCGAATGTTCACCTCCAGCACCTCGGCTTTCTTCCTCTAGGCTTCACCTTCTGTGTTCCACCACCCCCAAATAATGTCAGGCTATAGATCAAGCTTTCAACACATGGGTCTTTGATGGCTAATCACAACTGAAATGGTAGCAGCTCTGGTGATGACCAGAAACTGTCTTAGGCATGTCTCAGAGTGTCCGTTGGCATAGCTTCCCTGTAGCTATCACAGAAGCATGATGAACTATAAAAGTCACTTTCACTCACCTGATGTAAGTGCCTCTGTCTGCTAGCCTAGGCCTAGACCTGGAAGCCTCTACCCTCCATACAATCTAATCTAGGCCTTGAATGTTTTCAGTCTCTGCAATTTACTGCTGGATATGTTCACCCTTTCTAGTTCTTTCTGGCTGACTGGTTCAACTCAACTATTCTGACTCAAACTCCTCTCCAAGCTGACTGATTCAATCTGGGTTCTCTCTCTCTCTCTCTCTCTCTCTCTCTCTCTCTCTCTCTCTCTGTGTGTGTGTGTGTGTGTCTGTCTGTCTGTCTGTCTGTCTGTCTCTCCTGTATTGCTCTGCTTGATCTAGAACTAACTCTGGCAATCTGTTCTCTGGCTCCTTCTCATTCCCTGCCTTGTTCTGTCTGCGCCTGTGTCTAGCTTTTCTCTCTCTGCAACCTGTCTCTGTAAAACTCTCCCAGTAAAAACTGCCTCCTTCCTTTCACTCTGCACTTCTCTCTCATAAGTAGCTTCCCTTTCCTCTCTCTTCTCATGACAGTTGGGCATATCATATTCTGTCAAATCTTTCTCCGATCCATCACTTTGTCTGCCACTCAATCAGACATCACTTTCAAACATGGGTGCTTCCTTCTACAAACTAACTTTTCCTTCATTGTTTGGTATTAAAAGTGTGTACTATGGGCATGTCTGCATTCTAGCCCGAGGGATTAAAGGTATTTGCTAAGGGCTGATTCACACCACAACTGAAAACAGGGTATTTTCAGTAAATAACACAATCTTGGAGTTCACAGTGTGATCAAATATCCTGCAACATTTCCCCTTTTTGTTTAATTTGATCAAATGTCCTGCAATAGCGCGCCTCTGATAGAAGTCAAACTCTGTGTGTTCTGCATGGTATGGAAGCCCAAAGTAGTTTTGTACCTTGGAGGGAAATCCTCCACCATAGACTGCATGGTAGAGATGTAGTGCTCCTTGGAGGGAAATCCTCCACCATAGACTGCATTGTGGAGCTGTAGTGCTCCTTGGAGGGAAGTCCTCTGCCACGGACTGCAATGTGGAGCTCTAGGGTGAGATACACTCTCCTTTCCACAGGTTGCCTTTAGGTTTAGTCTTTATCATAGCAATTGAAACCTAACCAGGACAGAAATTGATACCAGGGGTGGGGAATTAATGAGACAGATCTGGCCACGTATTTTAAGGAAAGTGATAGTGGTGTTTGAGCTTTAGGCCTGAAAAGTTGTTGAGTAAACAGATTTCATTGGGATGTTTTGTGGGTGCTTGAAAGATGAGAATATTGAAGGCACTGCAGACAGTGGGAGCTGCCATTGCTGTTGCCTGTACCCTGGACAGCTCTCTGCCTGACCCTACCTGCCCTTGGGGGTTGGGGGTGAGTTGGTGTAGAGTCAATGACACAGACTCTGGGAGCAGGTGCTGCAAGCTCCTTTAATACTCTCCATCCACTCCCCCATTGGTCCCAAGAAAGTATCTCTTCTAAACAGCAGTTCCTGATTGGCTGGCATTGTCTGTACCAGCCATCCTTGGTCTCTCAGGTAGTCCTCAGTTAGGTCCTCCTGCAGGAATGCTGGTGTCACAGGCAGTCCTCAATTAGGTCCTCCTGCAGGAGGTGCTTTTGCAGCTGCAGGGCCCCCAGCGTTTACATAGAGGCAGCCCCACTGTTCTTGCTACCATTGTGAATTTCTAGAGGGAAGCAAAGACTGTACTGGGGCTGTCTGTGTGATATTTTGATTAAAAATATGTGGTGTCTGGTCAGCTGGAGCTGAAGAATCAGCTGTGATTGACAAGAGACCAGAGCCACCGAACTGAGATTGTCACTTTGTCACTTTCCCAGAACGGGGAGGAGATGTTTATTTGGCTTATTTCCAGCTTGCAGTTCGTTATTGAGGGGAAGTTGAGGCATGAGCTTGAAGTGACTGGTTCCATCCTGTTCACAGTGAAGAACAGGGAGAAGTTAGCACGTCCATGTTACCTACTTAGCTTCTCATGTAGCCCTTTCCTGTCCCACATAGTTCAAGACTCCTGACTTAGGGAATGGTAGCACTCACTATGGGTTCCATTTTCTTATATCAACTAACAGGAGACAGTCACTCACAGCCATGCCCCAGGCCAAGCTGGACTCCACAGCCCCTCATTTGAGGCAAGCTGACATTTGAAACTGACCAGACAGGCTGCAGTGTGGTCCTTCCTTCTGGCCCCCAACTTTTTACCCTGAAATGATCTCCATGACCTTCTCTGATTACATTGAGGGACCTAAAGGTGCCATGGGCCAAGCCTTCTCAGGTCCAGCTCTCCCGAAACCCTCTTTCCAGAGGTATGTTAGCACATCCGGGAGCCTCACCCAGTTTGGTTCTTCCCAGTTACTTTCCACTTCTGTCTTGGCCAGCTTCTTGCTGTTGGAGGTTCAGCCTTTGTTTTGTTTTGACCAGAAATAGAATTTTGACCTGCTTCCTTTCTTTGCTGACTCCTTCCAGAGTCACAGTCCTGCTTTGGAAGCCTGTGTCTGAACCTGCACTAGGAGAGCACCGGTCATGATCATCATCAGCATTGCAGACTTGTGCTCTGCTCCACCCCTGCTCACCCCTTCACTCGTTGTTGTTGTTTGAATCCTGAGTGCTCCCAAAGGTGCATGCGCTAAAGGATTTATTCTGTTCAGTGATATTAGGAGGTTGTCAAGCCTTGATGAGGCGTGGGCCTTCTTGGTGAGCCCTTAGGTCACTGGGATGTACCTTTGAGTGTGACAGAGGGGAGGTTGGTTCCTTTTTCTTTCTCTACAAATTCTTGTCCAAGGGTTTTGTTCTGCCATACATTCCTTCCATGACTTCTTGCCTACCTGTAGGCGCCAGGAAACAAGGCCAATATCTATGGACTGGAACCTCCAAAATCATGAGCCCATATGACCTCCTCCTCCTCCTCTTCCTCCTTCCTTCTTTCTTCCTTCTCCTTTTCCTCTTCTTCTTCCTCCTCTTCCTCCTCCTCTTCCTCCTTCCCTCATTCTTCCTTCTCTTCCTCCTCCTCTTCCTCCTTCCTCCTCCTCTTCCTCCTCCTCCTTCCTTCCTTCTTCCTTTCTCCTCCTCCTCCTCCTTCTCCTTCCCTCCCCACTTTAACCTCAGCTATTTTGTTCTAGTGGTAGAAAGCTCACAAAGCATGCCTGTTCCCAGGCCAGCCTTCCCTGATGCCATGACTTGCATTTCTGTCAGAACATTTCTCTTCAGTCAGCTTCTGAGCATGCCCTTGCTCTCTGATGTATGTACCTAGCTCTTTTTGGTGCCTGGAGCAGGATCGTTCCAGCTCTGGTTTGGTCATTGTAGTGGCACTGTTCTAGGACTGCTTACCTGCCCTTGTTGGCTTCAAAGGCTGACCATCAGATTCCAGTCAGCTCTGCTAACTCCATGGGATTTGCCTATCACTACACAGCACAGTCAGCCAAGATCTTAAACTGAATACTTGTCTAAGTGTTTCTCAAATCTGGTTTCAGAGCTCTACAGAATGGCCAGGGCTCATCTGCTCTGTCTGCAGCTGGCAGCACTCTGGTAAAACTCTATTATTTATACTGTTGTTTATGATAAAAGCAGTGCCTGGGGTTAGGTTTGAAGTGGAACAGCAATTCTAACATGGTTTTTTGTTTGATACAGTACTTGAGGACCTATGGCATGCTGCCTTGCTCTAGGTAGGCTGGTCAATAGCCAAGTCCTTCTGGCTATTGCCTGCTTCCTGACATGGTCTCTGCAGTAGGACATAGCACATGACAGAAAGCAGATTTCGTAGGGGTCGGTCCTGCTCACTAGATGGGTAACTTTGGAGACAAAATACTGCTTATCTTCTCTGAGACCCAGTCTTATCGCCCAGAAAGTGAAGTCCCAGGGACGCTCACCTGTTTTGATGAGATATAGTTTTAACCATAAAGGATCTTGGAACCATGACCTTTCCTCTGGTGTCATTTAACTCTGGTCCCCCCCCACACATGTCTCGTCTTTGGGCAAGCATTTGTCCCTCCTCGGGTGGACACCAGAGTTGGGTACTCTCTTTTGATCTCAGTGGCTGGCATTCTTACTCCCATGTACTGATTTTTTGTTTGTTTTGCTTGTGTAATGTATGGTTGTGAATATGTGTGTGTATGTGATATGTGTACATGTGTGTATGTGTAAGTATATGCACATGTGTGTTTGTGTGTGTGCATGTGTGTATGTATGTTGTGCATGTATGTATGTGTGTAGTATATGTGTGTATGATTTTGTATGTGTATATATATGTGTGTGTGTGTATATGCATGTGTATGTGTAAACGTGTGTAGTATGTGTGTGTATGTTTACGTATGTGTGTATGCATGTGTACGTATAAATATGTATATGTATGTGTACATGTGTGTATATGTCTAATATGTATATATGCATATTTATGTGTGTGTATGTATGTGTATACATGTGAGTGCATATGTGTGCATGTGTGTAGTGTATGTATGTATGTATATGTGTGTGTATGCATGTGTGTAATTATGTGTGTATATGTGAGTGTGTGTGGGTTTGTGGGTGTGTGTGCACGTATGTGTATGGACACACACACACGCCTATGGGGGCCAGAGGTTGACCTTGGATATTTTCCTCAGTTGTTCTCTTTATTTTTTGAGAACAATTTCTCTCACTGAATCTGCACTAGTGACTGGCTAGACTGGCAGGCCAGTGACTTCCAGAGGCCTGCCTGACTTTGCTTGACTAGTACTCGCCACACCCAGCTTTTTATGTGGGTGCTAGAGTTCTGAACTCAGGTCTTCATGCTTTCCCACCAAGCAGCTTACCCACTGAGTGGTCTCCCAGACCATCCTGCATACTTTTAAATTGATCATTGTGCATCATGTCTACATCTGGATTCTTAACCCATGTCCTCAGTCTCTGAATAACATATCTCTTGAAGCATAGAAGGCCTCTAGGGACTCCATCCCACCCCTGGCTAATGAATGCCAGGGTAATCTAATCCGCTATCGCATTTGCCTAGATTTTGGCCTACCTCATTGGAAATTTGTTCCATATTACTTGGGGGCCGGGGAGATAGCTCAGCGGTTAAGAACACGTGTTGCTCTTGCAGAGGAATCCAGTTCTCAAATCAGATGGCTCACAACTGTCTATAACTCCAGCTCCATGGAGTCTAACACTTCTGGCCTCTAGGGAACCGACACTCACATGCACACGCCCATCACACAGAAACACACACATATTCATAATTAAAAAAATAATAATAACAGGTTCAAGGAGCGTGCAAAAATAACGCAGTGCCAAACTCAAGCAGGGGAGCAGCCAGAAGTCAAAAGAACAGATTTCAGGAGCCAAGTGTTTCTGGGAAAGAATGGACATTCTCATGAAAAAATTAGCAATGCAGCCATTTGTGATTTTTTTTTTTACTAATTATTACTGCTAAGTGTGTGTGAGAGAGAGATGTGTTGAAGGCCTGGAGGACTCCTGGAGGCCAGAGGGCAACTTTGTGATGTGTTTCCTCTTTGTACCTTTGCATGGGTTTTGGGGATGGTGCAGGGGTTGCCAAGGTGGCTCATCCTGGCTCATCTTTCCAGCCTTTGTGTGCAATGTTTCAAGGCTGAAGACAGATGAACAAACTCAGGGAAGAGAATGACATTCCCAGACCATGCTCCAGAGTCACAGTGTCACATACAAACTCCATATCTCCTGTCCCCAGGGTGGGGTCTGATAAAGGCTTTGTGCATCATGGGAAAGGTCAGACGGTTCTCAGCTGACGTCACCCAGAGAAATAATGGAGTAGAAAACAGAGCGAGAAATTTGGAAAGAATTAAAGGTCACAGCCTAGTGCCACTGCCACGCTCCACAAAACGGGCTTCTCCTCGCTCCAGATGTAGCCCTCAAAGTTATCCTACCATCTGCACAGCTTGCTTATTTCCAACAACCAAAACTATTCACACCAAGGACAAGGCCCTGTCAGCACCAAGAAGTCACATCAGACAAGCCGAGCCTCCTGCAGAGAAGCCTCCAGAAGGGACTCATACAGACGTGTTGTTGTATGTGTGCATAGTTTCCATGGGAGACTGCTCAGCAGATCTCTAGCAGCTGTCTTGTGGAGGCATACCTCTGCGATGTGGATTTTAAATAGGTGTGTTGATTTACAGCCACACCCATATCTAGGCTTCCAAGACATCTGTCAAGAAGTGTCTTTGAACCTATCAGAAAGCCTTGGAACACTAGGGACTCAGGACAGAAAAGATGCATGGCAAAGCGACTAGGTGGATCTCTGGTCGTAAAAGAAAATGAAAGGAATTAGAAGAAAGAGATAAGGCAGGGATCTCATCTTCTGTCCTTGGGCTAGAAAGGAAGCAAACACATTCCTTTAGGCTCAGATATAAAATAGCACTTTGCATGGGTGATGGAACACTCTAGAATCTCAATTACTAGGGAGACTCTGCAAATTTGAAGTTTGCGTACATTCTGAGCAAAACAAGACAATATCTCAAAATAAAACAAATAAATAAACAACAGGGATGGGAATAGAGCTGAATGGAGGAGAAATAGCTTAGTATGCGCAAGACCCTAGTTCTGAGCATTGGGTGTGTTGCACATGAATGCCAGCTACAGCCCAGTCAATGGTATCTTGTCACTCACTCATTCCTGTGACTACTATGACTAGGAAAGGTTATTTCAAGTAAGTTTATCCCTGAGATTTCTGAGGACACACTAGAACCCTCTCCATCACAGCCAGCATCAGCACCACACCATTGACATCCTGTGAATGAAAACAGAACACCTATAACCTCAGGCTTTCATGGGTTGTGATGGTCCACACAGTAGCGGGGACAGAAGAAGGCTGCTTGTGGTCATACATGTGGCAGTAAGTCTTCTGAAAGAGAAACCGATTCAGAGAGTATTAGAAGATACAGTTAGAGTTGTCTGCCCCTTATGTGGTCGGGCTCAGGAGTAACATGCACACATATGGTAGTCAGTGTGATCCTTCCATCATGCACCAAACAATGGCCCAAGTTTGAGAAACCAGCATCCTGCTACAGTGAATACCAATGTCAGAGTAGGTAAGGATAGGGGGAAAGCAGTGTTAGCATTTTGTCTAAGCTCCGCCCCACAGTTACCTGGCAACGACCAGGTATGCCTGACTCACTATAAAAGGAGCTGCTTGCCCCCTCCTCTCTCTTGCCTTCTTGCTCTTCCTCTGTCCTTTCTCCCCTTCCCCCTCTCTCCCCATCCCTCTCCCCTCTCTCTCTCCACATGCTCATGGCTGGCCTCTCTCCTCTCCCTCTGCCTTTCTCTCATCTCTCCTCTCATCCTGTGGGGTCCCTCAGGGGGAAGGGATGCCTCAGCATGGGCTCTCCGAGGCACCCTCTTCCCCTACATTTTACTGCACCAGACATATTCTCTCTCCTTATCTTTTTATAAAACACAACAAGAAGAACCACTCATCTTAGGGCACAGTGAAGAGTCAGCTGTCTTTCTACAGAGAACAAGGAGCTGGGTCATGATGATCTGAGAGACTCTTTTCCTAAGTAGTGAGTTGCTGGCTCCTAAACTCAGGATTCTTTGGGATTGGGTCCCCATTACTTCCTTGTGAACTTGACTAAGCTGTTTCCTGTAGTGTGTCCTTTTGGATTACTGATTCTGCGTACCAGAGTCCTTTTGTACCTTAGGCTTCCTGCACAGCCTACAGAAATTATCTCTCAAAAATAGACCTGGCTGGCTATCATCCTGCCTTCCTCTCCTGCCTGCTATTTAATACTCTGTCTGCACACAGACAGCTTCCTTTTGTCCTCTGGAGGCTTGTTTTTGTAAAAGCCCCCACCAGTCATGCTTCCTGTAACAGTTCGGTTTGGTTCAACATCCTCACTCTTCAGCCGTGACAACAGCAGATAGTAGAAGGGAGTTAAACTCACCGACTGGATTGGGATCTCGAAGCCCCTGCGCTTCCTTCCCGCCAGCCCACTCGGCAGCTCTGTGCCTTCCCACAGTATGAGATAAATGTGTAACCACTTTTCGTAGTTTCAGTAAGCTAAGCGGTGATAGGCATTTTCAGTTCATAGATGGCAACTCCTGAATTTTAGCTTCTTAGGACAGGCTGCATCGTCATCAATGATCCAGCGATCGATCCTTTTGGAGACCAACTCTGAGTGTGTTCTAACTTTTATTTATGCATACGTTTTGGGGAAGGGTACCAGATTAGATGTCACCTGGCATGGGGAAACAAAGGTAATAAATGAAATTTGACCCAGAATAAAGAAGCTGGGATATAGTTCAGGGCCATATCATATAGAGGAAGGAGATGAACAGGACATTTGGCTACAGGATTTTAAGATAACCCCATTTTTCAAAGTTTTAATGAAATTTTTTATTATCTTTCAAATAAATGGGTTGTATTGTGACATTTTTATTCTTGCATGGGTGAAGGCCAGCTCCTCCTCTTCTGCATCTCCAGTGATGGTGAGGAGCCTAGAAAGATCAGCCCCATTCATGTCCAGGCCACAGTTGTTTCTTCACACCTGGGAGAGGGTGACTTGGCACTCTTGACTTAGGGCTATAACCTGGAAAGGCTTTCCCCACCTAAGCAGGCCCCATACTGATAGGAGAGCCATAAATGGCTCCACACTCTGTTGAAATGTACTTTTGCTAACTGAACAGGCCAGGGGAATGTACTTTTGCATTACCCACTTCTGTGGTAGTAGCTGTGCGAATGCTCTCACTTCCAGGAGAGTGGCATACATTTACACCCCTTTTAGACATGAGTCTCGAGCCCAGGCTGTGACAAAGCTCTCTCTCTCTCTCCACAGGCTTGCAAAGCTGGATAAAGATGTCCAGTTACACCTGAAGACTTTGTCTATGAGTATGTGTGCAGACGAAGGGGCTGTGGGCACATTAATGCTGGTCTTCACTGAGTCCAGAAGAGGGCATTGGATCTCAGGGAGTTAGAGTTACAGGGGGTTGTGAGCTGCCCTGTGGGAGCTGGGAACCAAACTCAGGTCCCCAGTTAATTGCCTCCCTTAGTTCTACAGCATAAGAATTGGAAAGCAAAAGTTCCTGTGGTCAAGTTTTAGATTAGGTAAATGATTTGCCTGTTTGTTGCCAAGGAAATAGGACGCAGCTGGAGGCCATCGACGGGGAAGAGGGAACATGGCTGAAGCTTAGCTTTCACCTCCCGCTGCTGCTTTTTCTTTCTTACTCTTCTCTCACACATTACATCATGACCTCAGTTTCTGCTCTCTCCACTCCTCCCAGCAGCTCCCACCTCCCCTCTCCTCCAGATCCACTTTTCCTCCATGTCCCTTCAGAAAGGAGCAGCCCTCCCAGAGATATCAAACAAACACAGCATGACAAGTTACAATAAGGCACGAACCCTCATAGTGAGGCTGGATGAGACAACCCACTAGGAGGAAAGGGGTCCCAAGAGCAGGCAAAAGTGGCAGAGACACACCCCACTCCCCATTAGGAGTTTGTTGCGTGTAGCTCCCAGCTTAGCTCCAGATCTATCTATCACAAGCAACCCCCCAACCTCAGAAAGCCCAGAGCTGCTGTCCCTGGTCCACTGGCTACCTCTTTCTCCCGGCTAGCTTTGTCAAGCCATCACCAACCACCCCATCTTCTCTATTTCTCCTGCCCACCTTAGCTCTGAGGAAGAAAAACACTAGAGAGCTTTGTTATTTTAAAACTAGCCAGATTGCACAATTGCTGGGTGCTGAAATCTCTTTCCCTAATCTTATCAGCTAACCCATATCAGCTAACCCATATCAGCTAACCCATATCAGCTAACCCATATCAGCCAGCCAGCTTCCTCCAGTGTTGGAGGCCCCGGTTCTAGCTATCCCAAGGTCTTATGTGGTTGTTCCTGCTTCTAGTTCCAAAGCCTGGCTGAAAGCCTCTCTCCTCCTTCTCATCCCTTCTCTTCCTCTTCGGACCCAGAAATCCCACCTTCTCCCTTTACCAAGACCCAGCAATTGGCTCTTGCCTTCTTTATTGACGCAATCAAGAACCAATCAGGGGATCCACACAGGAGTCCCATAAGAACACCAAGCTATACAATCATAACTGATAGATGACCTAGGTCAGACCCACAAGATTGTCACTTCAGCCTCCATGAGCCCCTATGAGCCCTGTTTAATTGATTTTTGTGGGAGGTGTCCTCGTGGTGTCTTCCATCTCTCTGGATCCTACAATCCTTCCTCTTCTTCCTCTTTAACTTCTTCAGGGTTCCCCAAGCTCTACCTCATGTTTGGCTCTGGGTCTCTGCATCTGCTCCCATCAGCTACCGGATGAAGCCCCTCTGCTACATCATAGAACTTCTGTGGCAGACTTCAAGGCAAAGCTTTGGAAAGAACCCAAACTTCCATTCATTGGCATTTCTAGGAAAACTCGGGAATTCAGGAAGGTAGGACAGAAGTTTGCTGTAACCTAACAGCAGACAACCATTTTGGTGGGCACCTGAAGACAGTAACTTAGGTCAGACTTGCACTTTGCTTTTTGAGACAGGTCTCTCGTTGGCCTGGAACTTGCCAAGTCAGCTAGGCTGGCTGACCAGTGAGTTCTGGAGGTTTGTCCATCTCCATGCCTCTACTTCTAGGACTACAAACTCAGGCCACCATGCCTGGCTTTTCCTACGTGAGTTTTGAGAGGGACCTCTAGTCCTCATGCTACATTGGAGGCGAGCACTTTGTTAAGTCACCTCCCCAGCCACCCCAGCATGCTTCTCATACGTTCCTGACTCTTTTTTACGCTGAAGCCAAAGACCATGTCTTTAAAATCCCAGAAAAGTTCCGGCCTCTGTCATTTTGCTCCAGATCTGGGGACCTCAGAGCTGCTCACATATCTTTACTCTGAGGTGGATAATCACCCACTGCCAGCCAAAAGCTTGAAGATCAGGGGACATGCAACATGCATTAAGGTTAATGTGGCTGCCACACAAGGCAGAGTGTGTGTGGAAGGGGAATGGGAAGCTCTACATCCTCATGAGGAAGTCACGTACCTCACGGCCTGCCTTGGTCCTGTAACCAGACGCTGTCTTACAAGTGAGCAGCGTTGGAAGTGTAAACCAAGACTTGAGGCAGAGCAGCTTAATTTTAAAAATATCATTGGAGAAAACTAGGCTGAGCCAGCCTCTGTCTGAAGCAACTCTTTCAAATACTGTATAGGCAATAGGAAGAAAAATAACCAAGCAGCCTTCATCATAGGCCACAGTCACTAGGCAGAGTCAACACCTACACTGAGTCTGTGGTAAGCATTTGGCAGAGGCCCTGGTTTTCCTCCCACCCCCCACCCCCGCCATTTGCTCCTCTTTCCTTCATCTTTCTCTCCCTGGTTCCTTTCTTTCTATGCTGACATGTCCTCTTTCCACGTATTACAAGGATCTAATTGCGAGAGAATTACGTTAGAATAGAAAGGTCTCTCCACACTAGAGTAAGTGGTCTTTTAAATATGTATATAATTTTACACTTCATTGATATCAAAACCACAGCCAGTTCAAAGTAGAAATTTAATTCAATTAAAGATCAAACAAAATGGGTGTTTACATTTATCTAAATATTTGATCCACTCTAATGAATATTATTTTTTCTTCCCACTATGCATTTGTTTTTAGATATTAAAAAACGTCACTGTTAATTTCCCCATGAAAAAGAAAACAGAGAACCAAGGTTTAACTCCCACCCTCGACCCAAAGTGGCTCACTGTATGGGTCAGAGGTGCGTCTCTCCTTTGTCTGCGGTCACAGGCAGCAAGGCAGAAGACATGGCTTGTGGTATACATTGATCTGCTGCCCTGTGGTCTCCCAAATGAAGAACAATTTCAGAATCATAGAGAAAGTGAATGCATTGAGTTTCTGAAGAAACACAAAGCTTTCTTCAGGTTAAACACTCTATTGTTTGATGACTCTTCTGAATCTGTTGCCATCAGAAAGCTGTCTAGATGACATCCAGTAAGCTTATCATTTAATTCTTCTACTAGTACATTAACATGAGAATATGTGGTTCAAAATAATATCTAAGGGATTCTGAAAAATGTTAAGTTTCAAACCAGTCAACTATAGAATGAATTACTAGATATTATGTTACAATATGATTTATTGACCTAAACATTACATATTTTGTTAGAGGGGCTCATGTCGTGGAGGCATTATGTCATCGAGGCTGGCCTTGAATTCCTAATCCTGGTACCTCCACCTCCCATGTGCTAGGATCACAGGCATGTACCAGCACACCTGGCCCATACAGTGGTTTTGAAGGCACCGAATATATTGGTGTGTATTACAAAAAACTTTCAAATGATCAGATATTCCAAATCTGGATGAATATAATATGCTCAGTGATTATACAAAGACGATTTTGAGACTGGCGTGTTACCATTTGTACCGTATACAACAGAAGCAAGCTGAGTTACTGGGATTAATCAGATTCAGATGGCCACCAAAGTGGATTTTGGGTGAGGAATTTCATAAAACAATAGAAAAGCCACCACAAACGCCCTCGTGGCACGATTTTTCCTATTGATTCTACTGTAATATGTGACACAAATACACAAGATTAATAGTGAAAGGGACTAATGTCTGAGCGGGCAAACATCTAACAGTTTGAAAAAGGGGGAAACTAACACAGGCTGCCATGAAGTCAGGAAGGAGTGGAAAACATTTTCTTGAATGATTTAACCTCTCTCTGTGTGTGTGTGTGTGTGTGTGTGTGTGTGTGTGTGTGAGAGAGAGAGAGAGAGAGAGAGAGAGAGAGAGAGAGAGAGAAACAGGGAGAGGCAGGGAGAGACAGAGACAGGGAGGGAGAGACAAAGGGAGAGAGGGAGAGAGATTGACAGGGAGAGAGACAGAGACAGAAAGAGACAGGGAGAGAGACAGAGACAGACAGACAGATTGGTATGTGGAGTGGGGAGAGCATGCATGTGCCTAGAGGCCAGAGGAGTAGGTCACTTTCCTTTATCTGCCTTATTCTTCTGAGACAGGGTGTCTTACTGAGCCTGGAGCTCTCTGGTGCCCAGTAAGTCCCAGTGATCCCCCTGTCTCAGCTCCCCATGATCTTGCAGTTCTAGGCTTGTGAACCCCTCCCTGGCATTTTACAAGGGTGTTGAGCATTTGAGCTGTAGCCCTTACCTACCGAGCCATTTCTCCAGCCCTAAATCCTCCTTAATAGAAATCGTTCTGCAAACTTTTCCTCCATGGGTCTCAGACTCTCACTGCATTAGCTTGGTTCCAACCCAAAGATTTTATTTCCACATTTTGTTGTTGTTTGAAGGAAAGACAGTGTGAAAGTGGTCTCTCAAGGTTATGACTGGGGGTGCAGTTGTTCACACTAACAGCTAGATCCAGCTAAAGTCTCCCCAGTTTCTCTGGGTCCAAATGTTCATTTTTCTTAAAGAATCAGATAAGCATGAGGATAACTTGGTAGACTTTCTTAGTGTGACCTCTGATCCCACATGCCTGGTATTGTGTTTGCAGAGCCAGAGCACACCCTGGCATATTGTATGAGGAACATGTGTGTGTGTGTGTGTGTGTGTGTGTGTGTGTGTGTGTGTGTGTGTGTGAGAGAGAGAGAGAGAGAGAGAGAGAGAGAGAGTATTGCCTGTACATTCATGGTTACATGGCACTTGAGTAAATTTCTAGTTTGTCCAGATAAAATGAGCACACAGCGCTTATCTATTCAGTCAATCCTAGCCTGCTTAATTCTCTTTCCCAAGGAAATGCAGGCGTTATACTCCTATATTTCTCAGAGGTAAAATGTTACCCCTGTAACACTGAGTTGTACTACGTATTTGTCTAGGCTCTTGCACAAGGGCTCTTCTTGCTCACAGACACCTTTCCCCCTTGGCTCCTCTTCTCTGTGTCATGAGCTGCAAACTGCAGCATCTAATGCAGACTTCCTATTTGTGACACAGTTTCAGTTTTCTTTTGTGGTGACTGCCGTCTTCAGTCCATGAATTAACACAATGGTGACAGTCACAGCTCTCAGGGAACTGTCTAATTCTTAAGACACTAGTAACTCTGTACAATTTCTTTGTGGCTAAGGTATGTTCCCAGGGAAAAGCTGAGATAGCTGAGAGATGGATGTGTCGACTGATAACGCTGACAGAGGGCAGACCTGGAGGGCACATGGACTCGGAACGCACACGCTCTTTTTTCCAACGTGGATCTAGACAGATGACATTGCAAACATTACTCAGAGCCTGCAACATTGAGGTTTCTGGAAGCCTGGCTGAAACCCGGCTGTGCGTGTTGCCAATATGTCCCTAAATGGTGCTATTTGGTTTGTCTGTGAAGGACATTTTAAAGGAAAAAGAGGCTAGTACACGCTTCCTCCAGAAGTGATGGGGACCACAGAATCAAGAGATGGACATATTTTCTGAACTCTTGATTCCTGATTTGATGATGTTCGCTCCACACAATTAAAGTCTATGGAAGAATGTAAAAATAAAACGGCTGTATTATTCTGCAAGCTTTAAGACCCTGCTTTCCCAACTTTTTTTTTTTTTGTCATCTCCAGATAACCGTCATTGCAAATAAAAACGTATGCACTTGAACATGAGAAGGAGTGAGTTCTTAAGCAGTGCTATGAGCAAATAGCAAATTACGCCTCAGACCTCAGCCACCAATGCCCTTGTTAGGTGGGTAAATAAATATTTTGCATTATGAGCAGATGTTCTTGAGTAGGCATACATGCCATCCACTGTCAGCACTGCTGGGTCTGCCCTCCAGCGGGAATTCTCTCCATCTTCCTACACTCAGTTCTTCAATGTATAGCTCCATTTTAGGGGTGGGGGGAAATCTGAATTTGAGTGCTCACCTCTGACCAGGCACTCTGAAGACATCTTTTTATATTCAGAAATGCTTGTTCAGCCATCAGAACAAAGGGGAAGATGGCCACGAACGTCTGTGTGATTTGGTAGTGGGGCCACCCATCCCACGTTCATGGCAGCCATTGCTTTTGAAAGGAGCCCTGGTTAGGAGACGCCCAGAGGCCGGTGGAGTCAGACATTGCTCTGCTGTAGCAGGAGGCTCCTCAGCTCCCGCTCCCTCTGGTCCTCTTGCCTGTACTGTTCTTCAAGCTTCTGCTTCTCAGAATCGGCACAGTAGAAGGTACAATCCGGGCTCTTCCTGATCTGCTCAAATTGACTGAAATCAGCCACATACTTTCCATTTTTGGAGAGAGAAACCACAGGCACAAACTCAAAGCCCCAGTAGATCTCCTCCGGGATGTAAGACGTTCGGCTCTGGCAGACGGCGCTGGTAGACTCCACCGTGGCGTTGAGAAGTACCACCAGCTCAAACTCCTTCTCCTTTAGGTTTTGGGGTGTGAGGTCCCGCAGGGGGCTTGTCTCATCCAACACGTGGTAGAAGGTCATGGGCAGGATGAGGAAGGGACTCTCGGAAGAGGAGTCCACGTGGAATTTGACAGTGGCCTGGTTGAGGAGAATGCGTTCTCCCTCTTTGGTGACGTGTGTCTGCAGGAGTTTTCCAGAGAGCTGGCACTGAATCAGGAGACTCTTCCTCATGTTGGCCACCTGGATGACCAGGCATAGCTTTCCATTCTGCTTGCTGATGACAGCACAGTGGCTGAACTTAATGGTCTCGGCTCGCTTTTTGGGTCTTGCAATTTTAGCCAGAAAGGTCCCCGTAATGAAGATCTCAATCAATGTGGTGATGACCAGTTGGGCGACTAAGAGGAAGATAGCATGGGGACACTCCTCTGTGATGGAACGGACCCCGTAGCCAATGGTTGTCTGAGATTCCAAGGAAAAGAGGAATGCTCCTGTGAGAGAGTCCACTTTCATAATGCAGGGTGTGTGGTTGGAATTAGATTCCCCAAGTTGTAAGTCACCATGAATAAAGGCTATGGCATAGTAGACCACTCCAAACAGAAACCAGGTCATCACAAAGGTGGCAGCAAATAGGGTGAGCTTGTATCGCCACTTCATGTCGATGACGGTTGTCCACAAGTCCTGGAGGTAGAGTAAATAGATTCCGTCTACCTTATCGATTCTCACATTACTGTGCCCACTCTTTGACATGACTCGGGGTCTGTGGGCCTTGAGTCCAACCCCGTTGGTATGCTTCACCAGTGGGGCACTGGACATGCCAAGGTGAATGGCATCCATCTTTGGACCACCTAAAGAAATAACAAAAGAAGATGTGACTGATGTCAAGAAGGCAGAAAAAGCAATAGCAGAATCCTTTTGTTACAGTATGGTGTTAATCTCCTACCGCATGCAATAACTATATTCTATTGCCCTGTGCCATAAGACTAAATATATAGTGATCTCTTGGTGCCTTTCAGTTAGTTTTAATCATCAATTCTGTATCATCTAAAACCACACGGGGAGAAGAGTTTCAATGAGGGATTGTCTGGATCGAGTTGGCTGGTGTGTGTGTGTCTACGGTGGATTTTTATGATTCCATCAGTTAAGGTAGGAAGACCGTGTGCTATAAGTGGAACCATTCCTTAGTCGGGAGACCCTGATTCTGCAGCTGATTGCCTCTACCAAGAGTAGAGAAAGTGGGCTAAGCAGCCATGTATTCTGTGCACCGTTTCTCCAGTGTAGGTATGATGTGACCAGCTGTATCAGGTTCCTGTCTCTGTGACTTCCTCCCCATGACGAACTGGAATCTGATTTTTAGTTAAAATAAGCCCTTTTTCCACTTAGTTGCTTCCCACACAGAAGATTTATGTGCATATATGTGTGTTGGGAGATTGCGTCTGCCAAGGTCAGAAGAAGGAATCAGATTCCCCAGAGCTATAAAAGCTACATGTGATGGTGACTGACTGACTTGGGCGCTGGGAACTGGGTCCTCTGCAAGAGTAGAGCATCTTAGCTCCTGAACCTTCTCCCCATGATTCCTCTCAGTTGTTTTTGTCATGCTATCTAGCAACAGGAAGTAAAACTGAGACAGTTTCCAGGGACTCCCTGTTTCGAGAGCGCCCTATAGATATAAAACCCAGCTGTGAGCCATGATTCCTTCATGGAAATGACAAACTGTCTGCATGCAATCTGTGCATATCATCCTCAGTACTTTAAACCATCTCCAGATCATTTATTGAACTTAACATGGTATGCATAATACATGGTGAAGTAGTACTGTGCTGTCTGCTTGGGGAATAATTATTAGAACAATGTCTGCATATGTCTAGGGCAGGTGCAACTGCACCCAGTATCTTCATGCCTGGGCAGCTCCAACCTACAGATAGAGAACTCAAGAAGTCGAGGGAACACTGAGTGTGGATGTAAGGAAGGAAGGAAATAGAACTGTGAGAACCAGGCTAGCTGACTTGAACCAGAGCTGTGGAAGCAGCTGAGTAAGGGACCTAAGCTTTGAAAGAACTAGCGGAGATGAAACTCTTGACTCTGCAACTGTCTATGTGAGGCAGCACAAACTTTCAGCCTCTCTAGACCTCATCTCTTTAATTTTTAACTGGGAGTAAGTCCTTTATGCCAGTGTGGGGTTTTTACCCCATCCTCAGTACCAACCTCTGTCATTGTTTGCTGTTTGTTGCTTCGGTAAAACACTGATGAAAAGCAACTTCGGGAGGAAAGAGTTTATTTCATCTTACAGGCCACAAGTCTTTGTGAGGGAAGTCAGGGTAGGAAGCCAAGGCAGGAACTAAAGCAGAGACTGTGGAGGAACTCTGTTTATTGGCTTGCTTCCTCGGTCTTGCTCAGCTACCTTTCTTATACAGCTCAGACCTACCTGCTAGAGGATGGTGCTGCCCACAGTGGGCTGGTACCTCCAACATAAATCACCAGTCAATAAAATGCCCCATAGACCTGCCTACAGGTCAGTCTGGTGGAGGCAGTTCCTCAATTGAGATTGCCCCTTTCTGGGTAATTCTGTACTTATGATTAGGTAAAGCAGAACTATGACAGTCATGATTAAATTAGCGCCTTCACAAAGCCTTATTCTAAAAACATAATAAGTTATTTTTTTCTCTTGATGATACCAGAAGTTATGCAAATATCTTACAAAAGTGTTACCAGCATTTATGTACAGTCAGCTTCAATGATTTATCATGATAATATTTATTTAAAGCTTGCTTGGCCAGATCCAGAACTTATCTTACATATGAAATTATAAATGTCAGATTGACTACTCATAAAATAGTTTGGGTGTAGCAATATTATCCCAAGTTTTCAGAGACAAAGCAGTATCGATACATATTTAGACCTCCCTTTTAACTTGCATATGTTGGAGCAAGTTCATTTATGCCACCCTCGTCCAAGTGAATAACTTAGCATTATGGTTTCTCCTGTTTCTGATGACATTTAGGAAAAGCCCAATTATCAAGCAACTAAAGCCCTTCCAGTAGCAAGTAATTAAACTTCCTGAACATCCCCAGTGCTGTGCAGGTTATTCTTAGACAAGCGCTACCAATGTCACTTTAGGTGTGATATTTAGGTACACACACAATTCTGCTCCATTCTTTAGATCAAAATAGAGCCAGCTGGAGAGTCTATTTTAAGAACAAGCAAAAGGATATGTAGTGGAGAAATCTAACGCAGTCGCAGAAAAGAAACAAACCTACCGAGAAGTAGCTCTAGGCTCCCCGCTCAGCCCCAGGGAGCACTTTGCCCTGCCTCGGCAGCCAGCAGCCAGGGAAGAGCTGGCCTCAAGGCCCCAGAGCATCTTATAGCACCTGCCTGCTGACGGAAACTGATGACTCCGACATTCCTCGGAAAAGATAACGTTGGCGATTACAGGGGAACTCTACCTGACTGGCATGGTTTTCCCCTACCTCATTGGCATTCTAAGAATCGGGGGGGGGGGGAATCTCCCCTTTGAAAAGCAATAAATGGGTATGCATTATCTTATGATTCAGGCACTAATCGTTCTGGTAGAGGGGCATTTTGGCAATAAAATTCATTTTAGAATGAATGCAGGCAAATCTCTTCATGGAAACAAGAGTCCCCATTGAAGGCCAGCACCTGCTCAGGATGTAAAATGGTGCCACAGGCCATTAAATCTTCCTGTTTCATTGTGAACACCCCTTGAAATGGTCTTTTTGAAATTTTTTTTTCTTGAAAAGACATGTTTTGTTTTCATTGAAAGGAAGAGTGTAAGTTACTTAGAGCTTCAACTTCTTGAAGCCTACTTTACACTTCCTAGGATCTATTCCTTAGAGCCAGGGACATTGCAGGAAGCTTGGAAGTTCCTTCTTGTGCCCCAGACCATACTCTTTAGTTTATAATGAGGGAGAAAGTAACCCTGCTGAGGCTTGGAAAGGGCCTACCATGCTGAATGCAGAGGCAGGCTGTGGCAGGAGCTCTGCCACAGGCAAGCACAGCTTACCTGCAAGTGTGCAAGCGACCGGCTGTGCTTAAGGAGAAAGACAGAGGAAGGAGAGCTCTGGGGAACAGGCATGCCACTCAGCCCACTGAATCCAAAACAAGGGCTTAAGTTTTTCCAGGACAAGTGAAACGTGAGTGTCCTGCACACCGAAGAGGTGCTTCCTTCTGTACAGCGCTTTCCAGATTCTGGGGACTGTGGCCTTGTTCCTGGGGCTTCTGTTTCTCCCTCTGTCTCTCCCTCATTCTTGCTGGGGGGGGGGGGGGGGTTGAACTGGCTTGGGGTGAACCGTGTGCCTTCCTGTTTCTGGTAAGCTCTGGCTGCAAGCCTGAGCACCTGGCTTTGGGATCCAAGCAATCAGGGCTTGGGACTTGTGGCCTCCTGCAAGTGCATGGCTCAGGATCTCTCTGAGGGGGAAACAAGAGCTAAGGGAAGGTTGCAGGGCAGCCATCTCCTCTATCCTCCAACCCCTGCCCCCAGTCTATAGCCCTCTGCCCTCCAAGCCCTTTACTACCTGGTCACTCACTCTGTAGGTCAGGAATCTTCTGCAGGGTAAGTGGCGCGTCCTCGCTCCCCTTCTCCCACCTGGCTACCATGGGGCTCTGCTATGGCCTGAAAGAAAGAGGAACAGACACGTGCTGTTCACAGGTAGAACGGAGAGCACCCAGCCAGCCTGGTCCCTGAGGATTCCTTTAGAGCACTGGGTGTGGCATTTACCTTCAAATCCCTGGCCATCTGGCAGGATGCCCAGGACAGGCTACATGGCCAAGAATTTTTAAGAATGAAGCCCCGTTGCTACCACCACAGCCTTCGCTAGGAATCCAGCCCCTGGAGGGAGCTCATTGGCAAAAGGCACTGGAGAGAAGGGTCAACCCACCCCCACCAAGGCTGTAGTGATCCAAGCAGGAGGCAGGAAGGGGAAGCGCAGAGGAAGTAAACAGCGCACAGTTGAGGGGAAGAGTCCGGAATAGTCCCGCCGCCTGTGGAAATTCATTGCTACTCTTGAGATACAGAGTTAGGTAAAAAGGGCTGTTAGCACCATCTCAAAAAATGACAGAGACTCTAGAAGAGGAGACTGGAGCCTGGGAGGTGGGGGAAGGCTCAGCTGGGGAGCCAGGGGAGGAAGGAGGTGCAAAATTATAGAAGGCAGACCAGTACTCTTCCCCATGCACCCCCAAGGCTGTGGGAGCCACACCAGTGTTTTTCCCAAACCGCCCCCCACCCCCATTATCCTGTGCTCTGTGTGATCTGGTCTAAACTTAAGGAGCTTTTTAAAATTCTTTTTTGAAATTCATTCATATTCTCTCTCTCTCTCTCTCTCTCTCTCTCTCTCTCTCTCTCTCTCTCTCTCTCTCTCCCCCTCCCCCTCTCCCTCTCCTTCTCCCTCCCCCTCTCCCTCTCCCTCTCCCTCCCTCCCTCCCTCCACCCTCTGTGTGTGTGTGTATAATTTACCAATCATTTATCAACCAGTTAACAATCGCCTGCCGTTTTCCTAATTTTTATCTACTATCTATAATCTACGAGTCATCTCTACAGCATCTATCAAATAAGCAATTAATCTACTATCTATCTGCATATCGTCTATTACCTGGCTACCCATGTTCTCCATCCAGCCACCTTCCTTGTCTGTTTTCTATTTTTCTCGGTCAACCTTTGCACCTTCGTGTCTGTCTCAGGTTCACAGGTTTCAGATTGCCGATCAGTCCTTTATTTACAGTAGTTACTGGTTTATAGTTACTATATTCCTCCTCTCAGCCCCTTCAGCCTAACAGATACCAGATCTTAGTGGGTCCACTGCATGGCTGGAGCACAGGCCTTTGCTCATTGCTCTGCTGAGACTGGTAATCTGCCTTGTACACACCAGTTTGGCTGTTTGATTCACTGGCTTCTACACTTCACAGACTTTCCTCTAGTTCCTCAGCAGCCTTCTTTCAAGAAGTGAACTTCTCGGGGATGGAGGGAGAGATGGCTCAGTGGTTAAGAGAACTTGCTGCTCTTGCAAAAAACTTAAGTTTGATTCCCAGCAGCTACAAACAGATCACAGCCATCTGTAACTCCAGTTTCAGGGGGTTGGAGCCCCTCTTCTGGCCTCCATGGGCGCTACATACACGTGGTGCACATACATTCACACATGCACATTACATAAATACATGACATTTAAATAAAGGAATCTACTTCTTGCACACCTATTTTATGTTATTGCCTTTGGTTTCTATCCCCCCCCCCCTCAGTGGTTCTACAATCAGCATGGCTTATCTTCTAAAGTGTTAAGAGACATCCATAATTTTCCACAAGCTAATTATGAGTGATCTGATAAATGGGCTTTTGTGAGGTGTTCCCTCTTTTAATCCTCCAGAGTGCCACCCATGACAAACAAGCAGGGTTAGTCTCTGGGAATAGCATTTAGTTTCCCAGGTTTCTCATGCTGCTGAGGCTTCCTGGTTGGGATGATAATTCTCAGAACTATGATACATTCACTGAAGTCCTCGAGTCAGGATTGTCCTCTCCTACCGCCAGCCAAGAAAGACACAGGGCATGAATTTGTTTAGCATTTGCTCTGTGGTACACCGTTTGTTTTCTGGAGATAAAGGAGAGAATAAAGTCTAGTTTGTGAATGAAACTAAGCAGCAGGCACACTGTGGAAGGCACTTGGATGCAAGAAGAGCAGAGGAGAGCTGTGTTTGCAATGCTGGGAATAATCAGGGTGGCAGGAAGTGGAAGAAAAAAAAAAGTTTAACAGAGAGATGGGTCCCTTGTAAGAATGGAGGATCTGGGAAAGAGGCAGAGAACACTGGGCTTATCCTTGGCTGAAAGTAAACAACCAGGAAGCTGTGGCCAATTAGAGGAAGCATGTCACGGGCAGGAAGCATACAAAGTGCAGAAGATGCAGATAGATTAAAATAATATAGTAATACACAATTAAGTCAGAAAGCCCTGGATAACAGTAGTGGCGGGTAGAATCCACATAGCTAATACAACATGGCAGCCACCCCTCAGCCATGAGCTTGCCACGTGGGGCCTTTACTATGCATCACTGCAGTCCTTCAAGGGGAGCACTGCCACATATGTTCAAAGAGGGGGTGTGGGGAAGTGACTTATTCAGGCTCCCAACGCTGTGTTGGGGCAGAGCTGGGCTCCTTGAGCCACATCTTTTACTGGCCTGGCAGGGCTCTGGGTTCAGGCCTCAGAACCAACCAGAAGATTCAAAGTCAAACAATGTGCATGGCTAATGGGGTCCTATGTGACACTGCTGCTCTGGGCGCATGCTCGGTTTCCAGCATGGTGGGATGTACAGGATCCCACGTGACACTGCTGCTCTGGGGCATGCGCGGTTTCCAGCATGGTGGGATGTACAGCTCCATTTCTTTAGGATATGTCTTGCTCACCCTGCTTTCTGTCAGCATCCTGAGTAATACTGTTGCCCAGGTGTTGAATGTACCTGCATATTTCTTCAGGGATATCCAACTCCTTCATCCTTGTAGGTAAAATGCTACTCCCAGTGCCCAGAGCCAGGGACGAGGCTTTTAGTATCAGAAATATATAGATATTCTAGAAAAAATGTGCCATATTATTTATATTTATTTTACAGATATTAATATGTCAAATAGGTCATAGAGCATATATATGTATATGTATATATATACACACACACATATATATATAGTCAAATATATACCAAATATATAAATGTTATAAAATTTATATTAATATATCATATTAGTTATTTGTGCAGTACCAATAACTCTAAAATTAATCTACACTAATTGTATAAATGTTTTATTTATATGTTGTGTTAAATAAGTACTTTACTATAACATAAATAATTCTAGAAAAAAATAAGTACAGAGATATTTTTAACTCTCACAACAAATTTCACCCATTAATTTTGCTAACCCACACCTATTTACACAGTACCTTTTTTTCTAGTTCTCAAAAATAGAATCTTCCTCCTGCCACAGATACTTTCTTAAGAAAAATAGATTCGTTTAGGAATCATTTTTCCCCTCCTGGTTAACACAGCTTTAGGACTTTCTAAAAGTTTGAAATTAGTTTTTTATTGAATTTTGTAAGTTTTCTCTGTTTTTATCCTGGGAAAACACCATGTGTTCTGTGGTAAACAAGATGGCAGAAAAAAATATGCATGTTTCTCCTTCTGGGAATGCAGTGTCCTGCTTTTCTCAGGTGTCTGGTGTCCCTGTTCCATGTCCTCTCAAAGGGCTGGGAACAGGTGGAGAATGAGACCCGAATCACTTTAAATCTTGCTTTTCTGGACCAACAAAATGCAAAGGCTCCGACTTAAACTCTGACAAGAGTTTAACCTCTTGCTGATATGAAAAGCTTGGGTACCAGCTGTTTCTGACACACTGGTATTTTTGATGACCTACAAGCCCAAAGATTATGTAGATTAAATTTCATGTTAAGTAGACACAGGATTAAATATTAAGTAGGAAAAAAGTGCTTAACAAGAACTTGTTCAGGGTTCACTGAGCTCAGAGGGTTTAAAAGTAATTGAAAATAAACCCAGCCAGGCTTGCTGTCCTTTGGACCCTGTGACGGGCCACATGGACACATCAGGGGACCTTCACTATAGTCTTGGACCAAATTCTCTCCTCTTCAAAAACCACCTCCCATTCAGTTCAAAGCCTGGCTGAGTTCTGAACCCAGTTCTTAAGTTCACCAATACAGGGTAGGACTCCAGTGGCTTTGCCCACACACACCAGCATATTCACAAGCCAGTTGTCCGTGTTCTGTGCAGGTGGAGCTGTGTCAGACTTTGGCGACCGTGTGTGTTTGGATGTAGATTCCCGTTAGTCCCACTTTTCTGCTGGATCTTGTAAAGGGTCCTTACCTAGGCTGGCCCCTTTGAGCGGGATGTGTTTCTGCTTCCTGTGTAGGGAGGTCATGTGACTTTTCCAAGCCATGACCTGTGTGTGGCAAAGGCTCACCATGCCTAAGCAGAGGCACTGAACTCACGAAGAGGTCTTGCCCCTGGGATGCTCCTCAGTTCCTCCTTATTCTGGGGCAGGGGAGGAGGAGGAAGAGGAGGGAGAGGAGGAGGAGGAGGAAGATGTTCAGAGCTGGACCATGGCAGAGCAACTGCTAACTTGTAACAGGTGAGAGAGGATGCTTGTGTGAGTCATGGAGGTTTTGGAGTTCAGGGTTCCAGAGATAAAGCCTGCTAAAAACTGGAACCAGAGAAGCTCTGACTATGATTTGCTACTAGGATTGTATGCTAGTCTAAACGATATGGAATTTAAAGGAATGACATTAAAAATCTGAAATAGTCATAATGTGAACTCCAAATGCTGGTCTAGGATGAGAACTTGGAACAGAGAAATAATCTAAGTTTAACCAAACTTCAGTAGGAAGACAGATGTGTCTGACTTGCTGCTGAGTTATCTCAAAGTCAGCACTTATATACAAGGTGCAGGGTGGCTCTTCAGAAGAAGGTGCATGGGTGGCCCACTCCTCCTCCATTCCAGCCTTCCTTTGATCTGTGAATCCGTTGGCTTGGTGATCTATAATCTCATAGACAGACTGACTGTCCTGGGCCATCACCTTTATGATGCCAACAGCTTTGGTTTCAGAAGGCAGACATTTCAAAGCAACATCACTTGTTATTCCATCCTTCTCTTTACCAGTTGAAGAAAAGCAAATCTATTTTCTAAATTAGGATCTTAAGATGGGAGGGATTAAATAACTGATGAACATACATAAAGCCAATAGACAGAAGATATTGGCCAGAGAACCAGGTCTATCAGCCTCTGGTACTGGCTTCTGTCAGCCCCTGGCACTGGCCCCCTAGCTACAACACCACTATGAGGACACAGTGACACTTGTCTTCTCCCGGTGGCTCATGATGAAAATCAACCAGCATGATTGTGCTCATCAGAGAATAAAAAGCCCTCTCTAGTTCATTGATCATCTTCTACCACATCTAACCAGATACTGCTATTATTCCCATATTCCAGATGAAAAAGACTCTCACTATGTGTCTCTGAGCATTCTGACCCCTGGAGGGTTCTGGAAGAAGGATAATACCCGTGGAGCCAGACATCCAAAGGTCTAAGCCCCTGTGTGATAATGCTGCAAGCCTTGAGATCACACTTGGAGAGGTCTACACACATGTTACAGAGAATATGGAGAACACAGGGTGGGGTCGTAGCAGGAAGTTCATGAGGTACCATATGAGACTGTCCGGGAGAACAGAAGCTCAAGTGGACTCTCTTAGCAAATAAGGGACCAACAAAGCACTTGAGAGACTGGTGAGGGCACAGTCAACTGAAGATCACTCCAAGATCCTTCCTTGTACAGCAACATTCGCCACAGCTCCATGCAGGATAAGACCTCTGGAGGCCTCCCCTGCAGAG
Organism: Mus musculus; assembly: GCF_000001635.26. Classification (NCBI taxonomy): domain Eukaryota; kingdom Metazoa; phylum Chordata; class Mammalia; order Rodentia; family Muridae; genus Mus; species Mus musculus. The sequence continues at coordinate 1,157,469 of NT_039634.4, read as the reverse complement.
ATAGGATGGTTGGAACCACCTGACTCAAGCATGATTCAAGCAAAGACTATTAAAGGCATTTGTAGGATACTGACTACCAGCTAAAGCTGGGCTGCTACAAATCCCGTAGTCAGGAATGCTACAGAATCATGTAGGAGGTGCTTGCCACCAAACTTTTCCCTGACTCTGCCTCAGGACCGAGGGTTATTTCCTGTGCCAAGAGGGGCATGCTTGAAAGTCCCTCACCCCACACCTGAGCAGAACCACCCAGCATAGGTGTGATCTTTGGAAGCACTCTAGGGAGTGCTGATCATCTGGTCGGCACTGAACAACTCTAAAAGAGAATCCAAGAGTGTGAATGATTTGTTGACGATTCCTCACCCAGCAGCTAACTGGCGTAGGGCTGGAATGTATTCGGGATTCTCAGGCATTCCATGAGCAGATGTCACTCCTGGTTAACGTGAAATGTCTTGAGACGAGCTATCCATCTCACTCTCTTCAGATAGACAGGAGACCCTGAGGACACTATATCCCTCAACTGCAGTATCAGCCTCCCTTGAGGAGCTCATAGGAAGTACAGGGTCATGGGTCCCACCCCGGAGCTAAGAAGCCCAAATTTCTGAAGGTGCTTTCCAAGAACTCAAGTCTTACAAGAAACTCAGTTTCTCAAAAGATTGCAAGGGCATCTTAGTGACTTGGAGACACTTAATCTTTACCCTGTTGCATACAGGGAATGCAACAGATGTTCCTTCAGTGACTAATCGTCTTTTTTCACATACCATGTGACCCTGTCAGGAACCCATTTGCCTCTGTGGTCAAATATTTAGCTGCCTTCTTATGTCTCTGTTCCACTATTATTCTTTCAAATTCCATAAGTATTTTTTAAAGTCCTTTTCCATCTTTAAATGTGGTTTGCATAGTTATATCCTTATTTCTCAGTGCTTCTAATTTTTTTTTCGTTCCATAGAACGTCAACCTTTCCTCTCCCCAGCAAGGACAAGTCTAAACAGATACCAGGCTCGGCAGAGACTCATTTTCCATTTTCCATGGCAAAGACTCAGGATCTGAGCTCTAGAGCAGTCAGAGCTATCATTTGCTGTGTAGTTTTGTAAAGACAGTTTAATGTTAGGCTCTTAGTTTGCAGGAGAGCTAGCTAGCCCAAATAAAACATTATACATCTGTCTGTTGTTATGAGTGACCAACTTCAGCCGAACATTCTTCCTTAATAACAGCGGGCTTTCTTATAGAGTAAGAATGCACAGCAGCTAAAGGCAAGTGGAAATCTCCATTGGTTTACTGCCCTCAGTCTCGCATGCTCCAACATGCGAAGAACGTGGATAATAAGCATATCCTCCCATTTAAACACAGTGTGACTTGGATGCACATTGTTGTGAGATAAAAGAGGAAATTTCATGTCTTGGGAGCAGTGAGAAGAAGGCAAAGGGTGTTATGTTAACTTCCCTAAATGCGCTACCCAAAATGTTCACTTCAGGGAAGGTGTTTCTCCAACAGGCTAGCACGGGCTCACTTGCTGCTCCTGTCTAGATCAATTCAAACAGAGAAGAAGATGGGCTACCAGGGCTCTCTGTGATGCAGGAAGGAGAGACAGAGCCATGGGGGTTGTTTGATTTGAGTGTGGTGAAGTCAGTCAGACAGGAAGCATCTGGTTCAGACAGCCCAGGAGGGGACACAAGTATTTGATATATCACGTGTTTTACTTAATCAAACTGCAAACTGGGTGCAGACAGAGCTTGCAAGGAGGAAGCGTGAAGCCAACGGGATGGTGTCCCTTAATTCCCGCCTTCCTATGATGCAGTGGGAGGGTGTTTGAACGGGCAGCACTCTCTTCTCACCACGTGTCCTTAAATAAAATATATACGCAACACTTCTGATTGAGTTCCCCTAAACAATCTCTCTCATGAAGCCACTGTGTGGAGAACCTTTCATCACCCAAAAGCACCTATTTCACTTTAAGGTGACTAAGGCACAGGAAAGACCTTGTTAAATATGGTGTCTTAGTCTTCTGCCTTATGATACTTTTTTCTTTTTTCTTTTTTTAAAAAAAAAGGCAAAAAAAAAATGTGATTGTGATCTGAGTGATTAAATGGTAAGGAATGGCTCTCCATGTGATTCACCTGTCACTGGGAATGGAGTTCCTCCCGTTGTGAGTTTTCCTGGTCTTTATTACCCTAATGGGAATCGTACACCAGACAAAGGAAATGACTGACTCTTGCTTGGTTTGGAACCAAGTTATTTAAAAGTGGGACCCGTGTCCAAACGTTTCACAATCCAGTCTCACTCTTAGTCCGTGCTTTGACCACATGTCCGTGATACCGAAAGCAGAGCTCCCAGGTCTCGGAGGAGCACAGTTCACACCGACAGCCTAACATGGAAGATAGTGCACTTCAAGGACCTGGACTATGTCTGAGTCATCTGTTTCTTACACATGTGCTCACACGTGATCTCTGAGTGACGGGTGTTTTCTAATTTCAAAACACCTTCATGTTCAATCAGAATCTTAGCCCTTTGGCAGTTAGCTAATCTCCATCAGTAAATAGGGAAGCACAACACACTGAAGCCATCTGTACTTTATTAGCTGGAGGGTGGATGGCTCAATTTTGGTCGTATTAGGGTTGCCAGATAGGATATGAGATGGTCAGTTAAATTTGAATTTCAGATGGATAGCAAATACTTTTATTATAATGATGGTGATATTTAATACTTATTAATATTCATATACCAAAATTATTCCTCGTTGATCTAAAATGTTTTTATACATATTCTCTATATATGCGCCATGTAGAGATATACAAATAGCATGGCCACCTCATTTTTATTGGCTAAATATGATATTCTTTAGGGAAGAACAAAGCAGACTAGAAGTCCAAATCACGTAAAGACAAGGTTTTATATGCAGCGTTCTTAGAACACCATCCTGGTACTAGGAACTCTACAAACAAATGTAGTCATTATGGCCCTGTGGGACCAGGTACAACCTTTTCCTGCATGATTCTTAGAAACAGCCTGAAAACTGGTAATCAAGACTTTTCTTTTGTTTGCTTGGGGGACTGCAAACATGCACTACCATGCTAGGCTTGTGAAGTGCCAGGGAGTGAATCTAGGACTTAGCTCATGCTATGTGAGCATTCCCCAGCCCTGGTCTCATTTTCAACAAGTCAGTTCAGGGATTCTTAACCATTTTTTGTAATATGGTCTATTTGGGGGGGGGTGAGCTATAAAGACACATGGAATATAATTTTGGAGAATAAATTTTTCTTGGAATATAATTTTTAAGTAGATAAGAACAACCCGTGGAAATTACTAAAACAATATAGGAGGAACAGCGAGGCTGCCTCAGCATAAACACAGGGGGCCTCACAGTCGCAAAGACATCTCCTGCAGGAGGATCTAATTGAGGACTGCCTGAGAGACCAAAGATTGCTGGTTCAGACAACGCCAGCCAATCAGGAACTGCTGTTTAGAAGAGATACTTTCTTGGGACCAATGGGACATGGGTGGAGGGTATCAAAGGCGCTTGCAGCAGCTTTCAGACAAGCTTGCTACAATGCTTCTCACTTTTCCCTGGAGTTCATGCTGTTGATCCCCTGCTACCTCACCTCCAATCCCCAAGGGCAAGTAGGGTCAGGCAGTGGGCAGTCCAGGGCACAGGCAGCATTGCATTACTGTTGGTAAAGCACCGACCTTACATTTTTGCAAGTCATTGTGCTTCCTTTCCAGTTATCACATAAAAGCTATTGTTCTGAAGTACAGTGGACAGAAGTATACATTTAAGATCTCTGGGAAGCCAACAAAGTAGCAGTGACCTGTCTATGGCTGTTACTGTGACAGGGTCATGGTTGGAGCTAATACAGTTATGGTTTGATGTACCCATTGAGAGTAAAGAAGACAGAACCTCTACTGAGAAGTCACTGAAAATTAACATCTCTCCTCTCCTCCTCTCATCTGAGGTACTTGGCCCTCCTCAGATCTCCAGGCATGGTGGATCTGGATTTAAATTAAGCTTATACATTCTAAATGCAATAACTACGATAATGTCAACCAACCAACCTAGTCCAACCTTCTCGATTTACTTTCCTCAAAGGCACAGTCAGACATTCTAATATATTATTTTCTTTTCTATCTATAGCATGGATCCTTAATAATTTAAGTCACACTTAAGCACTTAGCTCAGTAAGTAAAAGCACTTGCTATAGAGTGAGACAATCTGCATTCAATCCATGGGACCCACATGATAGGGGGAGACAACGAGCTCCTGAAAGTTGTTCTCTGAGCTCCACTCGTGTTCCATGGCACGCACGCACACACACACACACACACACACACACACACACACACACACAGACACACACTATAAAGGTAACCAAAAGCCATTTATAAATAAATAAATCACAATTAATCCCCCTTCCAACATGATGACACACACTGATGTTAGTCGTGAACACTATTAGTATCTACACAGTTGGGATGAGACCCAAGAGAGGCAGCCTAACATTCTCCTCTCTAGAAGTCCCGGTACCCTTTCTACTGACACGGAAACAAAGGAGGAAATGGCAGAAAACAGCTGAGATATGTACGCCAGCCTTGGTCTTCATAGTGTTACGTGGTATTTCCAGGAACTGCAAGCCAGAGTTTTAGTTAGCATGCCACATGGTGCCACACAGGTTTTAGATCACCATGGATGCAGCAAAGCTCTTACCAGGAAGGAGAAAGCATCCCGTTCCCGTGGGGGCAGCTATCCACAGGCCACTGCTCCTCACAGACCTTCCAGGGGCGCCCACAGCAACAGGGCAGAGCCTAAGTACCTTTATAAGCCGTGCCTGCCGCTCAGCCCGGGCTCAGGCTCGCAACTTAAGCTTTGCTCTCTCTAGGATGGAGCCTGGCTTGCCTCTTCCAAAACAGCTCAGTGCCCGCAGGGCTCTGTGTCTGGGAACACTTGATTCTGTCCCAAAGGTCCTCCTTTCTTCTCTTGTTGGCTCATCCCACCACTCCTGCAGAAGTCAGGTTGAGCATAACCTCGTCTGTGTTTAAAGACACACTGAGCACTTCTTCCGAGTCATTGTTGTGTAAAGAAGGACAGAGAACTCTATTCCTCTCGACACTAGCTGGGTGACTTTGGACAGATTCTTAACCCTTGAGACTTAGTGTCCTCAAGTACAGAATGGAGCTAATGATATCCCTGCACTTCAGAGACTGTGAGACGTTAAAATCCATCTGTCTACCAAGGATCGAGTGAGAGTTGACTGTTACACCTCAGAGTAAATGAAACAACAAAAGGAAATTATATTTACAAAGGAAGAGTGGAGAAGTCTATTCTGGGTCTACAAAGTTCTCGTAAGTCCACAAGAACCATCATCTACAGCCTCTATCAACACACAGATCAAGACACTTTAGCTCTTCACTATTTGTTCATCTAAAGCAAGAACTTAATGTGTACCTACTATGTGCTGAATGCTGCTGTGTGAGACCCAGCAGTGAATATAAGCCACTTTCTCTTTGGTTTCCTATAGCTTAGAAAGGGACAGAGAAGTGGCACCTTGCATCAGATTAGACAGCAGTTCAAAGATGTCTTTGGGTAAGCTGGGGAAGGAGTCGCGTTCAGAAGATGGAACATGGACATAGGGCATGTTCTTGTCTGGGATTCCTGGAAGGTTTCCCCAAAAAGTGAAGAAATAGAAGAACTTCAAGTTGGGTAAGCATTGGCTGTGGCAGAGACAGATGTAGCTTGGGCCTTTCAGAAGGTAAGGTGGATAGCAAGGAGGAAGGGTGTGTAGGTGAGAACAGGGGAAATTTAGGGCCTTGTGGGCTCTTTGAGAGCTGCCACATCTTTGTCTCAGGAGAATGGGGGACTTCCTCAGGTTTTATTCAAAGAAAATACAAGATCTAACCTGCTTTCTAGGGGATTGCTTTTGACACCATGGAGAATGGTCTGGCAAACCTAGATGCTGACATCCTTTTTAATTAGCACTTGTAGTCATCCAAGATGAAATGTCTCGTGTGTAGGCCAGGCTGGTGCTAGATGCTTGAGAACCCATAGCTCATAGGTTCCCTGTAGAGTCAACAGGTGGCCGGGGCACGGACAGGAGGGAAAGGAGACCTCAGAGAGGATGAGATAGGGTCTAGGTCTCACTCTGTGGCCTCAAACACACAAGGTGGACCAGGCTAATCTTAAATTGTGGTAGTCCCCCTGCCTCTGTACTCCCAGTGCTAGGATAACAGGTATGCATCAATATGTCCTTTAAAAAAAAAAAACCACAAGAACACACAGTTTTCTCTCTCTCTCTCTCTCTCTCTCTCTCTCTCTCTCTCTCTCCACCCTGTGTGTCTTTCCAGGTAAGCTTAAAGTGAGATGGCTTTAAAATGCCAACAGCACTCATTTCTTCATAGGAAACACAATCAGAAAGGACTTCCAACCAGATTTTCCATTTTATGCCATTAATCTGAAAATTGAATTTCCCCGGCATGGCTCATTCTCAGGCTGTCCAGATATTACTGTAAACGAGATGTACTTACAGTGTCCAGCTGAGAAACTTTCCACACTCTGCCATAGCCAACTCTGTGGAATCATTTACTCTCAGACATGTCCCAGTTGTTCAAATCCAGGATCCGGTTTGCAGTGAGCAGTAAAGACTATTCTCGTATGTTAGCTTAAGGCTCCATCTAATTGGCTGAAGAGTTTGTACTTGACTCAGAGGGGCTGCTGATAAAGCAGAATCCTGCTTGCTGCCCTTGCTCAGGCAGGTCCAGTTGTTCCAGAGCCCTTCCTGCCTCTTGCAAACTCCTATTCATTCCACATAACCCAGCTGAAGCGTCAGCTCTGATTCTTGGCAGACTTTCTCTTGTTTCTCTCCTTTGCCAGCAACTCCTGACAACTTCCCCTGCTGCTGTAAAACTGTGATCTGGAATGTGCCTTTTACACTAAAAGACATGTTCTGGAGGGATGGATTTCAGTTCATTATCTGTCTGTCTGTCTGTCTGTCTGTCTGTCTGTCTATCTATATCATGTGTGTGTGTCTCAGTGGCTGTGTGTATGTATGTGTCTCTGTGTGTCTGTGTTTATGTGTCTATGTCTATGTGTGTGTGTGTGTGAGTGTGCATGCATATGTGTGTCTGTGTGTGCTTGTGTATGTGTGGTGTGTGTGTGTATGTGTGTGCTTGTGTGTGTATATGTGTGTGTGTGTCTATGTGTGTCTGTGTGTATGTATGTGTGTGTGTCTATGTGTCTGTGTCTGTGTGTATGTATGTGTCTATGTGTGCTTATGTATGTATATGTATGTGTGTGTATGTGTGGGCCTGTGTATGTATTGTGTGTTTGTGTGTGTGTGTATTGCATGCAGATATGTGGGTGCATGTGTGTACATATGTGTATGAAGGCTGGAAGTTGATGGTCTATGTCTTTCTCAATCACTATTCCTCTTATGTCTTGACATAGAGTCTCCGTGGACCTGGAGGCATGCTCCCTCTGCCCTCTGGACTGGTCAGCGAGACTCAGGGATCCCTCTGTCCCCCCTCCCAGCACCAACATTGCAGATGCATATCACCAGCTCAGGTTATTTTATGGGGGTTTGGGGATCAAATATAGGTCCTACTGTGCATGTTGCAAGGTCTCTATAGATTGAGCTAGAGGGCTGGGTAGAGGCCCAGCCATTAATCTATTTTAAATCACTAATGCTAAAGAGAAAGCTTGACACATACAGGGGAAGGAGGACCAATGTGGGCAGAGCTTGCATCTGAGTGAACTCAGAACTAAACTCATGGTGTTCCCCCTGCCTCTGTCTTCTGAATACTGGGATTACAGTCACAAGCTACCAGGCCTGGTAGCTTGCATTAGATACCAATGAACATTGCATTTCAAGACATGCACACATTTCCTAGGGATCACTTAACATGAAAATTCTTATTCCGAAATCCTTGAGCTGAAGTCTAAGGATCTTCAGCCCCTAGTAACCCCTGTATGATGCTAACTAAGACTGAAGGGCCACAGCTCCCATTGTGTAGCAGTGGGCCTGGGTCTCCACCTCAACCACAGCAAACAGGGAACAGGGAAGAGCCTAAGTGGCCCCTGAGTGACTGACTCCCCTTTTCTCCTGGGGGTGGTAGTTACTAGTATTACCACAAACATGCAAGAGACACATAGTCCATCCCGTACATTTGACACAGAGACACAAAGGTCAGCTCTCTCATCTGTCCTTGTAGGAAGAGCCTTGGGGGAAATCTGCTTGAACAGAAGAAGGCTTTCCCTCTGAGAATGGTAAGGCTGAAAGCATCATTTGCACAGCACTATGCAGTGTTACAAAGGGATCCTGTACTGAGTGACTCCCTCCAGTGCTGGCTCAGATCTGAATGCTTTCCTTCAGGGGAACATGGCTGGAGACTGAGGTCGTGACCATGCCTGGTCACACTGCCCCTGTGGGGCTCACACTGAGCTGGGAGTGCTGAGTCATGGCAGGCTGCTCTGGCTTGGTCTCTCTGACCAGAATTCTCTGCACAACTGTATGAGAGGACTCACACTGCAGGGTGGACACACATGTCCTCCTCCTTCAGAATGAGAGAAGCATCACAGGCACACACACACACACACACACACACACACACAGCACACACAGATACCACATACACACATACATACACACACAGACACACACAGCACACACATACATACACATACATACACATACATACAAATACATACACACTTAGACATACACAGACAAACACAGCACACACACACATAGACACACATAGCATACACAGAGCACACACACGCATTTACATAATACACACAGACACAGACATATACATATAGACACAGCACACACATATACACAGAGACACATAGTGCACACACACATAGACACACATAAACACACGACATCATTGACTGAATGAATCAAATCTCTCAGTTCATGTTTTGTGTTCTATTACAGCTTTCCAAATATTACTTTTGTCATGTTTATATGTATTTCTTAATTTCTGAGTCGGCTTACAATATGAAAAAGATTTGTTCTCATGTGTATGTGTGTGTTGTTTATATGTGTGGAGTTGCATATGCACTCGCGTGCCAGTATACACAGAGGTCAGAGGACAACATTGCATGTGGTTCCTCAGGAGCCATGCACTTTGGTTTCTAAGATTTCTCATTGGTCTAGAGCTTGCCAAATAGTCTAAGTGGGTTAGTCAGAGATCCCCAGTGATCCCCCCCCCCCCATTTCTGCCGTCTCAATACTGAGACTGTAAGCCACCACACCTGGCTTTTTATGTGGATTCAAACTCTGGGGAATCAAACTCAGGTCCTTATGCTTGCAAGGCAAACACTTAACCGTCTGAGCTACACCCAAGACCTACATGCAAGTTTTAAATACAGTATATGCTCTACCATGGAAATGGTTTTATGAACAATGATATTAAGTACCAGCAACATTAGGGCCACCGTTTATAGAAGCTGAGGCAACCTAGCAGAATTCCACCCACCATCTGATGTCAGAGAGTGATGTTAAAATGGACAAAGGCCAAGAGTGATGGACGTGGTGGAAGAACAGTAAGGTTACCAGTTGAATTGAATAAGTGCTTAAAGAAAACCTAGTTGTCAGCACCCACGTTCTTAGGATTACTTCTTAGCCCCATTAGCAGACAAGATACCCAACTTTGAAGGCAGTTCTGGGAACGTGACTGTGGTTGAAAGAACTTGGCAGTGCTGTCACCCTTTATATCCTCACCTCTTCCTGCTGGTCTTGTCTCAGCCAGACCAACAGACCTTGAGATAAAAAGAAAGTCCAAGATGCCTTCTTTCAGCAACTACCAGTAAGGGAGATGGGGGGAACCATGGCTTTAAGTAGAACAACTAAAGACGCTGCTTAGTAAATTCTCTGCCCTGGATCCTTCTGAAGGGAGATGTTTCACTCTCTGTCTGTGCCGGTCAGTCTTCTGTCCTTTCCAGATGTTTATTCTTAGTCGGTTTCACAGAATGAACCTGGTGATCCCTGGGCCGCTGCCAATGCCTCTTCATACTTCCGCATACTTCAGTTCGTTTCTGGTTGTGTGTGGCTCTTGTGAAACCCCAACAGGTTCATACTTGAGGTCTCTATCTCAAGTCATCTTCCTCTTAGAATGTTCTACACCGAGAAGCTTCTGTTCATTTGGTCTGGAAGCCCCCACTGTCTACACTAGGGTTTCCCCATTAGTCAAAACTTTACCCCTGACCTTTCAAGCATGCATCTGTGGCAGGTACCATCTGCCTGGCCATGGTTCTAGAAAATAGTTGTACTAGATTATTAAAGAAGGTGTGACCAGGAGGGAACCAAGGACTTCAGTCCTTGGCACATAGTTTAAGAAGTAGAGGCAAGGAGAGCCATGCTCAGGCTGTTTGGGCCACAGACTTGGATCTATGAACTGGGGGAGACGAGACTATAGCCTTCAGCAGGGTGTGGCTCCACGGCCCTTCACTCCCACAGATTTGAACAGTGCTTGGTATGTGTGGCACGTTCAAGCTTTGCTCGTGGAACTCTCTACACTTTACATTTTAAGACTTTCATGTTCTTACACTTTAACACTTGCATTTTAACGGTTACTTCACACACTTAACGTTTCATGTCTTCTCAGTAGAACCTTCTAGTGCAAGACCCTTGTATTTCTTTGATTGCTACAATAGTGTCACACTTGAGGTTCCTGTCTCAAGTTCTCTTTAAGAATCCTCTGCATGGGATGGAGAGATGGTTCCATTAAGAGCACACTGACTGCTGTTCCAGAGGTCCTGAGTTCAATTCCCAGCAACCACATGGTGGCTCACAATCATTTGTAGTGGGATCTTATGCCCTCTTCTGGTGTGTCTGAAGACAGCTACAGTGTATTTACATATAAATGAAATAAATAAATCTTTTTTTAAAAGATGTATGTTTTATATACTACAACCTCAACAGTTCCCGTGAAGCCATCTGCTGTCTAGCTCAGCAGTGTCTGCAATCCATTAGTCAAAACCTCATTCTTGAGCTTCTGAACATAGCTCTGAGACCCTTCTACAACCACCCCTCAGTCTGCTGCCTATACAAGTCAAGTGACTCAAGCTGTCCCAGTGAGCTGGTCCTGTTCGCTAGTGATGCCGGTTACCACAACCTCCCTTCTGAAAAACCCACGATTTTCCTGATTTTTCAGATTTTGTGTTGAGACACTGATCGCTGTAGGCAGGCGCTTTCCTTAGCTGTGGTGATGGGTTCAGTGCTTTCCCTCTGATTTTGACAGTGTGTCTTATCTCCAAAATACTTAGTTCAGTATGTGGAGTTGCTTGCTTTCATGTCCATACTAATAAGGTAGTTAGAAATATCAGACTCAGGAATGTACATGTGCCCAGCACTGTGTTGATAGTGCAGATACTTTTAACTCCAAATTTCAGATTGACTGGGGAAACTCTGATAAACATAAGTAAACTGGGGCTCAGATACAGAGTTAGCCTGAGATCATGTCTAGACTGAGATCTGGCTCCCTCCAAAGCCAGCCCTCCCTCCTCCATCTCAGCCCAGAGGGTTTTCACTGGATCATAAGCTATTTGTACTACATGTGCCTGGGCCAGGACACAGCAGGGCCAAGGTGCGTGTTGGGTACGTGCTGGTGTGAATAGAAGTAAAGGAACCTGAGTGCACCTTGAGGAGAGTCCGTCCAGAGTCTCAGAATGGATGCTCCCACATAGCCACTGCAGTTAGGAGCTGAAAGGAGGGTGTGTCTGGTATCTCTGCCTCTGTACCACACGTACTCTTTGCTGATGGAAGATGTCAGCCTTCCCCGGAGGGTATAGTGTGGAGCTATCAGGGGGGAAGTCATAAACCTTTCTCCTGAAGCTACTCATGTTGGATGTTCTCTGAACGGCCTCATTCACACAAGCCAGAGTAGAAGTCCGTGCTGGCTTCCTTTCCTTAGGATCCACAGCCCTGTAATCTCTAGTTTATCTCCTGCATGATGCTTTTTCCAACCGTGCTCCTCTGCTCTGTTGAGACTATCCTGGTACAGGCCCTGTGCTGCTTCTCTGCAAATCATCTTTAATATCTTGCCTGCTGTTCCTCTGGCTTCAACCGACCTGGCTTCACACCACTCTCCCCATTATAACCGATGTTTCTAAAACGCAAAAACAATTTCTCAAAAGGGAGGACCTGTGTGTGGCTGGGATCTTCAGCCTCCTACCCCATTCTTCCCCTGTGTCAAGCCTCATTGCTCCTCATTTTTTATTTAATGAACTCTGAACTTCTGAACCCATAGTTTGGGTCTTTTGTAGCTTCCCTACCATTTGGACCACATCTCTGGAGTTGCCTCTCTATCATCCCCACTTCAATGAGCATGAGCTGCTCTCAGGGCCTGTTATAGTCCAGATCACCTTGTCTTTCCACCTGCCCTTCTGCCTTCCTTACGTGAAACACCAACCACCATGATCTCTTGTCTCTTTAAGCTGCAGTCAGTGCTTGCTTTCCCTGGCTCCCAGTGCAGAGTTAGTGAAGAGTCCTTCTTCCCTTTCACAACTGAGGAGTGTAACATCGCCACCCTTACTCTTATAGCTTGATGCTCCAGAGCCTTGTGCACTTCCCTTCTGCATGGCAGGGAACTCCCCCTTCAGGGACATGGGCTGAGCTGAGTCCATCCTGTGCTCTCAACAGCCGAACCCCTGGCACAAGCCAGGTCTCCAAATCTGTATTTATGACTCATGACTCTAGAAATGTGTCAACACATGAACCAGGAAATGGATTACTAGTCAGTTCATAAGATGAAACATGAATGACCATCAAAAGCATGACTAGGAATACATAAGTGATTCCTGGGCCCTTATCATGCAAAGTCTTTTAAGTTGCTGATGTTGAAATGGTATGTGCTTGAACACTGATCTACCTCTCTGAGAAGTGAGTCTTCATGGTTAAAATCCTCCTCCGAGTTAAGAAGAATGTATTTTTACCTGTCTTGACTCAGACACTCTTGAAGGTGTCATTGGTATTCGGAGGGAACCTGTGAACATTCAGAGGTAGGTTCTCTTGCCAAGAATGTTGGATTTCTTAGGCTGTGTTTGATTAGAGGTTTACACTGGAAAAAGTAACAACCTTTACAGGCATACCAACTCATCACTCACCTAACTTGCCCCTAGTGAAAGCATACATACAGAAAATACTGCTACACTCACCAGTGACCATTGAAACAGCCTTATCAATAACACATTTAAGAAGTCTGAGATCTCAACTTGGGAATCATGGCAAGGTCAAGGGAGAGAGAGGGAAGAATTATCGATCTGTTGGATGGATTTCTCTTAATACCCCTCAATTCTTTCTACTACCCACCTAAGTATCACTTTCATCTCCAGCATTTGTATCTTAAAGTCACCTCTTAAACATTAAGAAATGGGTCCTGGTTTTAAATACACTATTCTCATTCTCACTTTAAAAACACTATAGGAAGATGGTGAGGGTGACAGAAATCTAATAAACAATTTAGGACTAGAAATTATGAATGAATCTTTGAGCTCTTACTCTTGACTCAAACTCTGAGCTATAGAGCTATTTTCTTGGAAATTCCATTATTTCACAATTATTCCTAGTCATCAAAGCATTATTTCTTTTGTTTTTTCATTCATTCTGCAAGAATTTAATACTTTTTTGCCTTTTAAACATATAAGGATGTGTGTGAAAAGGTTCAAGCACTGAAACACATACCATTCACTAGAGGAGGTGATGGGCATTACATTGTTTTTATACCCAGCACAAGATACCTTAATATTGAAATAGTTCTCATTTATTCATGCATGCTTATCCATTTCAATGATAAAGTTCAATGTTCCCTGTTTCATGTGTTTCACTTATTCCAAAAGACTGTGAGCAAGAACAAGGATATGGTCTTCACATCTACATTGCCTGTGTCTGATATAGTGGCTGGGTGCACTTGAATGAGTACAATCAATAAAGAAGACTGGATGTTTCCAGGAGAAAGAGAGATTAGTGTTAATTCAAAGAGTCAAAGAAGTATTTGTAAATTTCTTGTAGTAAAGAAGAAACCTGGAGGGAAAAAATGCTAACAAGGGAGAAATCACCAGGCAGAAGTCTGGGGGCACTACAAGCCTTAATGGTAAAGGTCACTGTCGCAGGAGATTGCAGACCTCACGTCGGGAACATAAACACTCTCGAGCCACAGAAGGTGGCTTCTTGGGGTCACAGCTTACTCATCAGCTTGTGCAATCTCTAACGGAGCATGCAGAAGAGCCCACTGGCCTACTAACTGGTTTGAGAAGAGATATAATTTAGTATCACTGCCCAACAATTACTCCCATTTTCCTCATCTGTAAAATGAGAGGTTTAGATGAAATGACCTCAAGGTTGTCTTCCAGCCTGGTGCATTGTGAAGGTGAAAGTCTGAGAGTTCACAGACATCTTCACTGAGTTTTGAATGTTGAACTACCTACATACAAACACTCGGTACCAGGGCAATATCCTCAAAGCTCTGTGCTTTAGGAACCTGCCTGATTTAAAATAAATTGCCCTGTGAACATACACAGCCTAAATTCTGCTGGGAGAAATCCCTAGGGGTCTGGAGAATCAGCCATGGTAATTGATAGGCAATGGATTGAATAGTGAAACAGATCATCTAGAAAATGATTGGGAATGTCTTAAGTCAAGGTCACAGATTGCTCTGTGAATACTGAGAGAAAAGAGGCTTCTCTTCTCTCAGGATGCTGAGGTACTGTGACTCCTCCAGGAGCTCAGGTGAACAACTCAGCAGTATGCAGACAGTCCCCTTTATTCCTCTCACATATTGGAACAAAGAGCTGGAGAGATGGCCCAACAGTTGGGAACACTGGCTGCCCTTCCAGAGAACCCAGGTTCGATTCCAACTATTAGCCACCACAATGGGTGGTACCTTCATTTCAAGTGGACCCAGCAACCCCTTCTGGCCTCCACAGGCACTGAACACACACACACACACACACACACACACACACACACACACACACACACACGGCGCACAGACATACATTCAGGAAAAATACCCAAGTACATAAAATAAAATATTCTTTAAAAAAGTTAAAATGAAGAATAAGAGCTAAAATATAAATTTTTATGAACTAATCTACATGTCCAGGCACACAGTGCCCTGCGTGGCACAGAGGAATGCTGACAGCAGTTAGGGATTGTGGGTACTGTGGCATAATCAGCACACCTTTCCCAATAGAAACAATGGAGAAGGCTGCTTAGATCTGCTTTCTAGCGCCACCCAGCAGGTATCTCCACTTCAAAGCAAGGTGTGATGGAAGTGGTCCTCAGAGGATGGACTTCTGTGGGTACTCTGGGTCCCAGCCCACTGTCTCCAAAAGAGGGGGCTGAAAGAAGAGCATACTTTTCCGAAGACACTGGCCTAGACCCTTCCCAGTAGGTCTCTCCCTACATCTTTTTGGCTGGCCCAGTGGGTGGCCTTCAGTTCCTGCTTCTAGGTTTCTGTCTTGACTTCTCTTCCTAAAGGACTATAACCCATAAGCCAAATAAACCTGTTGGTGAATTCTGAACAGCACCCTGGAGCAGAGCTAGATCCTGCAAAGGGTGGCAGTTCCCATCACAGCCAAGCATAAGGTGTCATCAGTCTTCCAGGGACTTATCATCTCCTGGGAAGGTATCTACTCCAAACACACACTCAGAGGCAGACATAGTGACCAGAGTGACAGACACATCACAGACTCATTGCGATCTTGTTAGGTCTAGAGAGGATGAGGTTCAGGGACTGCAGAATTGGTCAGGCTTTACCGGGCTGGAAAATCCAAGTCTGGGCCAGCCTGGGGAAACGGATAATGAGGTGCTAATAGGAAAAGCAAAGACTGGCTTTCCCGGAAGGGCCATTGCAATGAGGTGGGGCAAGAAGCCTTCCCCAACTGAACAGGACCTCACAGGGAGAGGCAGAACCAGAGTGGTGATCAAGTTCAAGGGCTGGAGGTGGGAATCTGGAGGGAAGCAGGCCACACTGCCCCATCCTCCCAGCAGCCTGGGCTACAATGATAGGTGCCTTGGAAGCTCAGGTTGAATAATGCATGCAAGCTGTTGGTGGTTAGCCTCACTCTGGTTCCCAGGGTATCAGAGGAGCTTCTGAGAGCAAGAGGTACGTGATGTTCCCTCCCCTCTCATTTCCAACAGCCTTGAGGTTTCTCTCCATCCCAACTCGAGCAGAATGCAGCCAGTTTATAGTTTATGGGGGTTTCCTGCACACCCGTCCACGTTTTCCACTGAGGTCTGTGCTTTTTCCTAGACCCACCCGGATTCCAGAGCTCGGCTTACTTGCATGCCAAGTTTAGACTCTTTGTTACTCCTTTCTCCAACTGAAAGACAGGAGAGTTACCTTCCCAGGGCTTCTGTATATTCTCCAGGACCAAACAAACAAACAAACAAACAAACAAGGCTACTAAGTAATTAGAAGAATAACATTTAACTCCTTTTGCATGGTAAACAATCTTGCCTCTAGAAATAAACTAGCCAATCAGTTCTCTCCCATCTCAGGTCTTGTGTGTCAGTTTCAGCAGCTATGCAGTATGATATAGTTTGTGAGTGAGTGTGTATGTGTGGCAAACTTGGTGTCATTCCTCAGGCATGTTATTATTGTTATCAAGTGAACCAGGGTCCCTCACCAGCCTGGAACACTGCACATACGCTAGACTAGCTAATCAAGAGCTCCCCTGACCCCACCCCCCCACTCCTCCCATGGGAATCACCTCTCTCTGTCTCCCAGGCACTGGGATTATATACATGTCACCATGCCCTGACTTTTTGTTTGTTGTTTGTTTCTTCCTGAGGATTCTGGGGACTAAACTCATGGCCTCATGTTTCAAGGCAAGCACTTTACCAACAAGCCATGTCCCAGCTGTGTGATGCCCTTCATAGGTTAAAGGGCACTTCTTAAATATCTTGTAAGGGTTGGTAACTTAGACATCAGAATTCAGAATTTCTTTATGAAATTTTAGGCAGACCATTTAATAGGGGAATTGGTTCCTTTATTAGGATTCACTTTCTGGTCATGTGAAGCCATCCGTTCCCTGTCAGTTCATGGAACACAGACAGACATGCTACTGACCCCTTTACTAAAATCATCACAGGTGGCTCATCACCCCTGAGGTAGGCACTTCTCTGGGATGTTTGGAATGGGAAGGATAGATAGCTCATCAAGGTGAAGCTGAGTGAGTGGAGACTCCACTCGGGCCTTCTTTCTCCAATGTCTGCCTTCTCCCTGAAACCAACTCACAGAACATGCACACTGTCGGCTTGTTGAGAAGATGGTGGTGAGGGGGAAGGCTGGGGCTCAGAGAGGGAAGTCTATACTCTGAGGATCACTTCCACCCCACCTGAAGCACCTCGGGTGCCTGGAGTCCACATCAGGAACGTCTGGACCTCAAGGATCAAAACCTCTGCATGGGGCCAGGTTGCCTGTCTCATCAGAATGAGCCTCTGCTGCCCCTCCTCCATGGCCTGCAGGGATCACCTCTGTCATCTCAGAAACTCTCTCATCTCTGCAGAATTCTAAACATGCCTGTCATACATTTGTACTCTCTGTCCTGTCAGGAATTTCCCAAAATATGCATTATGAGCTTGGTTAACTTCAGTCCTTCTGTCCATCCGTCCATCTGTCCACCCTTTTCATCCTTCTTGCCTTCCTTTCTTCAAAAGCATGACAATATCTGGTCTAGGCACACTTTGAGCTGATAACCCCTCTGTCCCTCTCTCCTGAGAGCTGGGAGGTTATGGATCGCCACATCCAGACCCCCTTTGACTTTTTCTAATAAAATAATAAAATAAAATAAAATATAAACAAAAAAAAACTATGATTACATTTTAAAGCTATCCATGTAGTTTTCCAGTTTGCTATTGCTTATGTTCTGCTGAGAGTCTGCATTGCCACAATCAAGGGCTGAAAATCCAGAAGACAGAGCCGCCAACAGGAACTGGAAGCTGTAGGAAGGCCCACGGCCCCTGGGGAGTTGGCAAGAAGCTCCTGTTCTCATCGCCTCCACTTTAGGAACGTTCAGGTCCTGTCCGTGTTCAAAGGCCGCCGACCTTATGAAGGGTTTAACATGAAAGGTCTTGCTTCAATCACAGCAGTAATTAGCACATTTGGACCTTGCTGTATCTTTCCTACCTTTTTTGTTTGTTTGTTTTAATTGGAAACACGTTGGAGAATGGGCTTGCTGTTCATTGTCTTGGAAAACTGAAGCATTATCTGGGCACCCTCCCTCTTCCCTACATGAAATCTTTCCTAAGACAGCACAGCTCCCCTGTCTGGTGCCTGCAACTGACAAGAAAGTGACTTGACCTCTCTTCCTGCTTATTAACCTCCAAGGTTCCCTCTGAGAGGGTCGGAAGTGCTAGCCCATGTCCAGTCGTCTGGGAGTCATGAGTCTATTAGGCATGCTGGCCGGTGTCCTCTCTCTCCTGTCCCTTCCCCAGGACAAACACAAACCTTGGGCACATGGCAGCCACCTGCATGGCCTGGCCAGTCCTGTTTCACTCTTATTGCTCCTCTGATAGATCTCTCTCCCCATACTTTTGGAGTCCATTATGTCCTTCAAGGCTTGTCTCAAATGCCCCAGTACATTTCCCCCAAACCTTTCCCCTTGGCTTTTCCCAGCCCCCCTGAGAAGGTCCTTCAATCAATTTTTGTCACATTCTACACACACATACATACACACGCATATACGTGTATATAAACACATGCATACATACATACATACACATAAACATACACAGAGACATACATAAACACATCTATACACATAAAAACATATATTCACTTATATACACACACACAGACACAAAAATATATACACACATAAACATATACATACACATAAACACACAGAGACATACATACACTCATAAGAGCACACACACACAAATGCATACACATACCAAATAATTGTAATTTAATTTTATAAAAAGGGCTATGTTTTATTGTTTGGCTAGATGATTAACTTTCAAGCTCTGAGCAAGAACCTGCTCTAGGGAGGTAACTGAGCATCAGAGCCCAAAGTACTCAAGATACAAAGAGTACTTGATTTAAAAATCTCATTTAACAAACATTTCTACCAACCCTAGGAGTCACAGATACTGAAAAGTAAACAAACCATTGCATAGAAAGCATAGTTCACAAAGCCTTCCAAGGAGATTGTACTAGACAGGTTAATACCCATAGTTACAAGAATTTTTGTGTTCAAATGTGCACACTTTCATGAAACCTTAAAGAGGCCTGGGCTGCTCCCAGCTGAAACAAGGTTCATTTGACTGGACCCACAGTAAACCAGTTCTTCAGTCTTTGAGTCTGAAAGAGTATTTCATGCCCTAAAAGGGAAAATATAGAAAATTCTTCTTGACTTAAAATCTGAAAACCTCTGAGAGCCAATATACACCTTTAACACCATGTACCCAGTATAGCCCTTACTTCCTCAACAGGACATCTGTGGGAGCTAATGTGATGTTGTTCAGTAGGCTCCTGGGCGTGCCTTGCCATGGATGGAGTCACCCCCCTCTCACCCAGGCTGCACTATATTCCTCACTTCCATTCACCTTTCTTCTTCCCGGGTCAGAATTGCAGCTCACACATCCATGTAACCCACATGTCCATGCATCCCACACATACATGCAGACCACAGATCCATGCAGCCCACACTTACATGCAGCCCATACATACATGCAGACCGAGTGTCCATGTAGCATGCACATACATGCAGCCCACATGTCCATGCAGCCCACACATACATGCAGCTCACACATACATGCAGCTCACACATTCATGCAGCCCACATGTCCATGTAGCACATACACACATGCAGCCCACATCTATGATGTCCACACATACATGCAGACCGCACATCCATACAGCACACAGTTACATGCAGCCCTCCCTCCCAAGTCCCCTGATGATCCAATCCCAGCAGATAGTCCATCAGATTGCAGAGTTGGCTAAGGAAGAGTTTCAGTTACTAGTTCTCAGATGTGTATTTCAAAACACTTATGTGAAATCTGTACTGAGATAGACATGGGAGGGAAGAGATGAGAAAAAGACAAAAGAGCATCTACCTTCATGTGGTACACACAGACTCAGTAAGTGTAGCCCACAGGAGTCCCCAGTTAAAATGCTGAGAGGACAGAGAAGAACCAGGTAACACCTCCATTGCCAAAGGGGCTTAGGCCTGCAGAGATGGCTAACCAGGCCATCATAATGTCAGTAAATCCCTATCCATACCCAGGGACAGGAGGAAATCCTGGAAAGTTTCCAGCCCCAGCGTTGTAATCTGGTCATGGTGTCTTCATGCTGATCATGCTGAGACTAGATCTGAGTGTAAACAAGTGGGGAAAGTTTAAAACCCTCCGTGTGGGCAAAGCCTGAGTGTGGGCAGTTAAGTGCGATCCAGACAGAAGTAAGGAAGCAGCCTAAGTTAAAAAACACGAATAGCAGGGAGTGAACATCATCGTTCAGAAGAATTATAAAATGTTAAGTATAAAATGTTGAATGCAAAAGTAGTTCCTCACGGAGCCTGAGAAATGGCTCAGGTAAAGGTACTTGACACCAAACGTGGGGACCTGAGTTTGATCCCAGACTCCACATGATAGAAAGAGCAGAGCATCTCCTGTAAGTTGTCCTTTGACCTGCATACATGTCACATGGTACACACACACACACACACACACACACACATATGAGAACACATATACTTGCACACATACAAGTGTTCATACAAAAAAGAAGGAAGAAAGGAAGAATGGAAAGAAGGAAGGAGGAAGGGAGGAGGGAGGGAGGAAGAAAAGAAGAAGGGAGGAAGGAAAGAAAGGAAAAAAGAAGGGAGGAAGGGAGGAGGGAGGGAAGGGAAGGGAAGGGAAGGGAAGGGAAGGGAAGGGAAGGGAAGGGAAGGGGGAAGGGGGAAGGGAAGGGGGAAGGGGAAGGGGAAGGGAAGGGAAGGAAAGGGAAGGGAAGGGAAGAAAGGAGAAAAGGAGAGCCCCCTAAACAAAGCCAAAAACTAGATCTAGCAAATACTGAGTTGATTCCCAGATTCAAATGCAAAGCTATGTTTAATTTGGAAGTTACTAACAGGGTTCTATCACTGTGGATATTGGTATATTTAATTGTGATTCATCGAAAACGTCTATGCAAGAAGCGATTTCATCAAATGACTTCTTTGAAACTTTGAAACAAAGTGGGTAAAGGGGAATAAATGACATTTTGGTTTGAGACCAAATGTAAAATATGTTTTCTAGGGTTGACTGAACAAGTCCACTTTGCACCCTGAGGCACACTGCTTGCAGTCACCTGTAGGGATATCTCAGGCCCCAGTGACACCGCTTACTGTAAGATCATTACACAGTGTTCTCAGAGGATCAGATGACGCCTTGCCTTTCCACAACAATCACACTGTCTACCCAGGTCTCCAGGGGAGCCATGGGAAAATGAGTCAGAGGGTGAGAAGATTTCCCTGTCTAAAGCAGGTTTGCATCAGGGAGCCACAGTTAAAGGCTGCTCTGTTATGGAGCTCGGAGCTTTAATGTGTTAATGTCCAGGACCTGCAGGCTTGGAAGGAACTTCCGGAGCCTGGGAACAAGGCTTTCTTGTTTCCTGAAGAGCTGGACTTGTCCGGGACCCTCCTTGTACTGTGCACACTAACAGAACAAAGCAGGAAGCATCCAATGTGACAGTAGACACACTGGGACAGCATCCGAGAGGGTTCTGGACAGTCCCAGGAGACCGAATCTTCCATGCGCAGGGCTAGAAGCTAGATTCCTGAATCTGCTGGTCAGAGGGTCATAGCAATGTTTTGGATAGAATCATTTAATACACACATGTACAATGGGAACATGGGTGACATCTCCACCCCACTGTATCAGCACTTAAAAAGAAGCTTAGAGGACTCGACTCTTTAGAGCTAGCTTTTATGCCCTAGTTATTGATTTGCTTTTGAGGCAGGGTCCTGTGTTTCCTGGCCTGGCCTTGAACTCACTATGTTGCTGAAAATGACCTTGAACTCTTGTTTTTCCTGTCTCTATACCCTGAGTATGAGGATTACAGGCTTGTGTTACCACACACAGTTGGTGTGGCACTGGGGATATGTCTCAAGGATTTGTGTTTGCTAGGCAAGCACCCCATCATCTGCTGAGCTACACCCTACAGCTACGATCAGCCTTTGGTACCGGCCTCTTAGAGTTAGAGAAACTGGAGAGAAACCGGCTAAGAGCACTTGCAGGGAGCCGGAGTTAGATTCCCAGCCCTGCAACTTGAGCCCCGAAGGATCTGATGACTTCTTCTAGCCTCTGAGGATACATTCACATGTACAAATTCACACTCAGGTATAGATATATACACATAATTATAATGTAAAGATGAAATCTTTTAAAAATTCAGATTTGAAGCCGGGCCTGGTGGCTCACACCTTTAATCCCAGCACTCGGGAGGCAGAGGCAGGTGGATTTCTGAGTTCGAGGCCGGCCTGGTCTACAAAGTGAGTTCCAGAACTGCCATGGATACACAGAGAAACCCTGTCTCGAACCCCAACTCCTACGCCCCCCCCAAAAAATTCTGATTTGAAGTGTATGAAACAAGTCACTGAAAACAAAGTATAGCTGCGTTAAGACAGGGCTAGCAGCAGAATTGACGAGACTTACACAATCTTAGTTTTATTATTAAAGCTCCTGCGGTCTGTCACTTGAATATGTCGCACGTGTGTGGTGTAGCCTGCTAGACGTTTATAAATATTTTCCATAGACTTCTCAAAATACAAAGAACCTGGCAGGACTTTTATTTTGTAGTATTTCCGTACCCCGTGCAGCCAGCTTCTGAGACTCCTGTGGTTTCATAACTCCTAACAGGTCTGTGGGAACGACTGAGAGGTGGGGTCACCAGATGTGAACTTTGTTTTTTCTTAAAGCACAGGAAAAGATAGAAAGAGTAAGTCTAGAAATGAAGACAGTAAGGTTTGGACCTTGATCTTGTGTTTTTTTAGTGAAGGGGGTAAGGACAGAGCAGATACCAGCCTACAAATACCGGAGCGCACTAACATCCATGCAGAAGAGCGTTATTTGGTAGGCACGAGCTTAGCAAGCAGTCACCCCAAGAAATGACAGTTAACTGGTGGGTGAAATCCAAAACAGCTCTTAGTCACAGAAACTGGGGAGGGCCCCAGCCACACTCGGGCATTTTCTTGAGGCAGCTGCCCAGATTTCACTGGAGACGACAAGACTTGCTGACGAATCTGATGTCATTCTGGGTTCTGGGCTCTTGACTAGGCAAAGTCAACAAAGCCTTTGTGCCTTAAGTTCCTGGCTTTCCCGGTAGACCATGGACCCCAGGAGACACGTACTCTATCGTTAGAGGAATACACTGATTGCATCTTACCCTGAGGCCTAGATGTGCCTAAAGGGCCAGCCATCAAATGGAAATCTGCCCCTGGTCACAAGGCAGTGAGGTAAGGAGCATCCCAGGCAGGAGACTGGACTTGCAATCCCACTGGTAAGTAGAAGTGCAGAGACACAGGTCTGTCCGTATGTCTGTCTATTTCCCAGAGTGACTACTCATTGGGTAGCCAGCAGCCACACATCCGTCCATCCCTCCACCAGGGAAACATACTGAGCCTTCAAGACATAAGCTCCAGAGTGGACTTAGAGGATTCCTGAGACTCCAGCGACGGGGCACGCCCTCTTCAAAACCTCCTTTGAATTGTATGGCCACAGTTTTGAATTTATGTTCTTTAAAGAAAGCCCTGTGTTGGATAATCTGAGCTCTGCAGAACCTTGACCAGCCTCTGCTTTGGGCAGTGGGAAAGAAATGCAGGAGAATCCTGTAACTGTCAGTCTGACACCAAGTCAGCTGTGACTGAAGCAGGGTGAACTCAAACCAGACCCTCCAGGTCCTCTTCAATGCCCTGCTCCTTCTCTGTGTCAGCCTCAGCCAACCTGAACTTCAGTGGCTCAGTATGACTGGACACTCCAGGGTCACAGCATCGTCCTAACCCCTGACCCCTGACCTCTGGGTGAAGCAGGAGCTTCCAGCTGTCACTGAGATCTTGAGCATCCTAGTATCAAAAATGGCTCTGCGGGCGTGTGTTCAGTTTGAACCGTTGGATCAAGGGGGGGGGGGGGACTCTAAACAAGACTCAGTTTCTTCCATCACTAATTCTTCCCATGTTTTTCTCATTATGACCTCAGCTGGGATGGGGCACACACATGCATTTCTACTTAAGTGCTTCTTCCTGGGCACAAACCAGCTCTTGGCACGTGTGTGCTTTTATGCCCCAAATCGGAACCCTGTTCTCCTCTCGTGTGTCTTCTGAGGTGTGTTTGACTAGGCAACCTTGATTTCATCCCTGTAGTGACTGAAATGTCAGGGCTGTACTGCCGTATGGTATAGCACATCATTTACAGAAGCTCCTGCACACAAAGCTCTGTGATTGGGTTTTGGTTAACCCTTGGCTCACTCAATAAGCCTACCCCCATCAGAGGGAATGCAGGTAGCTGCATTTCTCCGATGCCCTTGTTAAGGAAAAAGCACAAACGTGTGTGACTCAAAGTCCCTGAGAATATGTGCAATCCTCTACAAGGATTCTAGCTGTATTAGAACAGGAAACTCCCCTACAGTGGTCTCCGTGAATCCAAAGAACACATTGCAAGCTGGTGCTTTTCTCAAGTTCATCTGCCTCTCCCTCCTTTTCCCTCCCTCCCACCCCCCCCTTTCCTCTCCTGCCTTTTCCTACAGACTAGAGGCAGAACTGCTTTGTGCCTGTTAAGCACTATGAGCTGTGCCCCCATCTTGCCTTTTGTAAGGAACGTCTGTGTTCCCATTTGTTTTCCATCTCAACAAACCAAACAATACTTCTCTCTGGGAGTCCTTCACTTAAGCATATTAATTGCTTTTTCTTCACCTGATGCCCCCAGTGAGCCCTTTGAAGGGGAGGGAAAAGCTGGTTCCCTTCCTTCCCTTAATTTAGTGAGGTCCTAAGGACTGGCCTCTTCTGCTTGGCTTTGAACTTCTGATCACCAAGCTCCTACCTGTCAGTTAACTGGCACCTGAGCAGCTGCAAGGAGCCAAGAAGTTTGAGTCATGCCTGCCTCTTTGCAGGACACAGTGTCCTTGAGAGGCGCAAGGCCAGGCCTGTCTGTGCCTCACTTTGCTCCTGTGCCGTGCCACCTGCTTCCTCCTGCCTCCTCCTTCGGAGGAAATGGAGATGGCTCCGAGGAGGCAAATGTTCCAGAACACCCAGGAAATTAGGCTTTGCCTCTTGCCTATGACCACCAGTCATTAACTCTTCTTTGCTCGAGTAGAAAACAATATTAATTCTTACAGGAACCTCCTGGCTATTTTTGCAGTGAAGAAAATAACTATGTTCATTTGAGAGACTGTAAGTAAGGCCCTTGCATTGACTGCATGGAAACTGTGTTGCTTCCATAAGAGAAGCAGGAAACCCTTCCTAGGCGTCTACAACCTCCACGGGTGCTTTCTGGGCTGGCCCTCACTGTCAGCTCTGCTGCAGGGTCTGCTGTGCTGATTATGTTCAAATTCATTCTAGACTCAAGCTGGGACTCAACGGGAAACAGTGGCTTTCTGCAGGGCTCAAACATGTGGGCTGACTGCTTAGGAAAGGCTATGTCTGACCTCCATTGTATGAGTCAGAAGGAGGCTGCCTCTGTATCTGCTGCCTAAAGCCACATAGGTGGGCTTTTATGTTCTCAGCACACGCTGTCATTCAGGTAAATATAATAAAACATACATGTGCACAAATACACACACATACAAACATAGGTGCACATATATCCACATGTGCACATACAAGAACACACATGTGCACACACACACACACATACATATATATGCGCACACAGCATGCACATATACATGCATACCTTCCCTGTAACAAGCACAGAAGCCTTTTTAGATGTCTTCCTTGAAGTGGGGTGGAAGCAAGCCCTAAGCCCTGGAGAAAGGAGCCAAGAACCCTGTTTTTCTTAGTTCTGGGCCTGCTGGCAGTAAGCCACCTATGGGCTCACTCACTCTTTTGTCCCCCAAAATATGAGCCATCCACACTGGTTACAAGTGGGAGATGAGGACATTGGGGAGCAGCACTTTTGGCCAGGGATGTTGGTGGGAGGAAGGAGGGGTGAGGCTTCTTGAAAATGCATTCTCCTGGAGCTGGCTGGTTCCCTAAGCCCCCCCCCCCCCCCCACCACTGAAGTGCATAACTCAGGCTTCCCTTGCTCCTTACTGAGTCATGCTCTTTGGGGTGTGCTAGGACAAAAGGCAATCTGGCTAAAGTTTGTCAGTCTCCAGCCATGTGTGGAAACGCCACGCATGACCTCTGGGTCATGTTCTGTGGTCACTTATTCTCCTTCTGGAGGGAGCTGTTAGGAAATCGAACCCCAGGAAGGTTTGGAAAGAGCCTGGCCCTGGGACCCATGGGTGAGGTGAGTCCGTAATTAATTCTTCACCTGAAGTTACCCTGATATGCAGTATTCACACGTGGATGGCGTTTAAAAGCACACTCTGGTTTTATGTGACACTTTTCTTTGATTTTTTTTTTTTAAAGCATGGTTGTAAATTGGAGAGAATTTGTCACCTAAGGCTATTACTGATGGTGACCGGTTTGTTTAAGCCTTCAGGCGAGAACAGAAGTGACAGAGGCTGTTTGTGAGTGTGAGCCTGAGATTTGAGATTGCCAAAAAGGCTCTTTGAAGCTTATTTATAACCTTGACAGTAAGCAGAGGTTTGGGGTGGCGAACACATTCGGGTTAAGGAAGGGACGTTTTAGATTGTTCATGGCTCGGCTTGGACTTCAGTCTTCCAAAGGTAACTTCTTCCTTTGTTTTGGGTTTTCTAACCTGTGACTTAAGGCATCTGTGAGCTCATGAAATGTCTAAGAAACAAACTCTTATTCCCTTCAGGCGACCGAATTCGGAAGTGTAGGACGGAGACAAAAAACAGGCTTTTCAGGGGCCGGTGTGGAGGGTTCACCTGGTCATGCGCTCATTAGATGAAAACAGCCTAAATCCACATGAAATTATACGTACACTGGGGAAAGCAGTGTTCTCCATGGGCCGTGAACAAAGCCGTTTCTCCAGTCAGACTGCTTCCACTCTCTGACTACTTCAGAAACCCACTGTGCTCTTTCTTTCTGTTGGGACAGGTGGCAGATTGTCAAATGTTTGGTTGAGAATTTGCCTTACTTCCACCTAAGCTGACTTCTCCACTGACAAAGAAAAATGACAGGCGGGGAACTTAGAAAGAACTATATAATCACCGAAAAATCAGTAGCACACGGGCTCCGGCACACGACATAGGAGAACACACTGGTTCTCTAGACCCCTCACACCCTCAGCCCGCTGGGCAACATCTGGTTGCTTTTCTTCTGCAGACAAGGATAAAGCACTCTCCCTTCCCTTTGCCCCATCATTAAGGAAAAACCTTTTTTTCCCACATGTAAACAACACTTGTAAATTCCCCCAGATAAGCTTGGCCGACTTGAATGGCTTAAGGAAGGTTATTTTTGTTTTTAAAGAATCACGTTTTCATTACCTTTGGAAGTCAAGTTTCTCAGAAGCATCTCCAGCATGCTGCGTGCCCCCACAGTGACAGACACTTCAGCTTCTTACCTGCCGAGTGCCCAGTGCAGGCTCCTGGGTGGGTGGGAAATTAAGACCAGGCAAGGAAGTGATCCAGGGTGCCTTGCAAAGGTAGGTGCTGAGGGTTCTTCAAAGTGAAGAACCAGTCTTACTGTTCACTGTCAGTCAAAAACAAGTTCGTACAAGTTTCTGAGAGGAATTACCTGAGGGAAATGAACAGAGAAAGGAGGAGATTGGAAGAGACTGAGAGGGGAAGGAAGCACAGAGAAGGAGGGGTGAGGGAGGGAGGGAGAGGGGGGAGAGAAAGAGAGAGAGAAGGAGAGAAGAGGGAGAGAGGGAGAGAAGAGGGAGAGAGGGGGAAGAGGGAGAGAGGGGGAAGAAGGAGAGAGGAAGAGAGGGAGAGAGGGAGAGAGGGAGAGAGGGAGAGAGGGAGAGAGGGAGAGAGGGAGAGAGGGAGAGAGGGAGAGAGGGAGAGAGGGAGAGAGGGAGAGAGGGAGGGAAAGGAATCCAGGAGGAAGGAGCCCATGATGTCAGCATGTCTAAGGTTTTAAGGAAATCTACAGACCGGCACAGGGCGGCTTGGAATGGCAAGGACTCCCCAGTTCTCCGGGCACCTGTGTATAAAAGAAACTGAAGTTCTTACTAAGGAACTCCGGTTCATTTCTGAAGAAACTTTGTCCCCTCTTATCAAAGTCCGTTTTTTAAAGGTCCCTTTGCTTAAGTAAACTATAAACAAACAGATTATCTTTCTTAAGGAACCGCCTGAACCTCCTGTTCCCCTCCCTCCCTCTTCCCTCTCCCCACCCCAAATGAATACTAATCTGAATCCACAGCTCCCAGGGAAAGTGGGGACCAGCAAGCTCAGCCCTACCCTCTCTGGGTCAGACTCTACCCAGGGAGAAAGACACTGGGAGGAGGGAGCTGCTGCTTGCAGTTCTGCCCTCTGTGGCCACAGTGATGGGTTTTGTTTGTTTTGCTTTTGCTTTGTTTTGTTTTTTGTTTGGTTTGGTTTGGTTTGGTTGGACAGGCTTTGTTTTCCTTCCAGTAGCCGGGAAGATAGAGGTTAAATAAAGTTGGGTTCTTTTAGATGGGATGATGGGAATTGGGCTGGAATTCTGGGGTAAAATTAGGGTTTTCACATTCTTGCTTTTCTGGTATCACCACCACCACCACCATCATCATCATTAAAAATTAGTCAGTCATACTGGGAGCACCCCCTAATGGGAGAGTTCTGGGGCATAGAAAGAGAGTGATTATATCTCCAGTCTGTGTCTTTCCTACACTCCCAAAGTTGAGGGAGGGATGTCCACGGCTTCTGTACCCTCCTGTCATCACATGGCTGTGTGTGTGTGTGTGTGTGTGTGTGTGTGTGTGTGTGTGTGTTTATGTGTGTATCTTGAAGCATCCTCAGAGAGGGCGGGGTTTCCCTGGGAGCTTCCTGAGTTGCAGGAGAACTAAGGCTTTGTCACTGAGAATAGGATGTCACACTACTTGTCCCCTGTGTCTAGGCAGCTGCACCTCTGCTCTTATTCAAGGCCCACCCTACCACCATTGACCAGGCTTTGGTCCACAGGTACACCTTCCCAGGTGGGTCCTTATCTTACATATCCCCAGCCCTACTCTTGCCCTCCATTTTCTTTGCTACATGTCATTACCACTCTAGGAAACTGCCCTGACTGCAGCACTTACTGTCTTTGCTCCATTTTGGAGTTCCTCATTTGCATGGTTACTGGATACATCCTTCTGGGAACAACCAACATAGCATAAGTTCTCATACACTTATCCTAGCTCCTTATAAGTTTATCCACATATTTACATTATATATATTTATATATAAAATCATTAAAAATTAGTCAGACTGGGATATAAATATAGCTATAGCTATGGATATGGATATAGATATAGATTAGATGATATTCATATAAATATAGATATAGATATATAATACAGATGTATTTGCCAATGGATTAATAAAAGACCATGTTAATTCATAGGTTATCAAAGTACAGCTTCAATTCTTTCAGTATTGGCTTCCGTTATTTAAATCTTCTTATCCAAAAATATAAAACTCCTGCAAAAATTTTATGTTTGATGCTTAGACCATAATGTCTGCATGATTAGCTGTTGCTTATAAGGAAGGGGAAAAAAAACCCAAAAAACAGAGAAGTTGATCTGCCCAAAGCCAGATCTACAAGGATGCAGATAGACATTCTCAGGACAGCTCTTTCCATATTCTTAGTCCAGGTGTGTCTGGTTGTTCTGCATGTTTCCTCTTAGTCCACTGAGAATATTCACATGCACGTGTCCAGGTTCCTTTCTACTCACATGTATGTTCCCAGGTTCCTTTCTATTCACATGCATGTGCCCATGTTCCTTTCTACTCACATGCATGTGTCCATGTTCCTTTCTACTCACATGCATGTGCCCATGTTCCTTTCTACTCACATGCATGTGTCCATGTTCCTTTCTACTCACATGCATGTGTCCATGTTCCTTTCTACTCACATGCATGTGTCCAGGTTCCTTTCTAATCACATGCATGTGTCCAGGTTTCTTTCTACTCACATGCATGTGCCCAGGGTCCTTTCTGTTCACATGCATGTACCCATGTTCCTTTCTATTCACATGCATGTGTCTAGGTTCCTTTCTATTCACATGCATGTTCCCAGGGTCCTTTCTACTCACATGCATGTTCCCAGGTTCCTTTCTACTCACATGCATGTGTCTAGGTTCCTTTCTATTCACATGCATGTGCCCAGGTTCCTTTCTACTCACATGCATGTGCCCATGTTTCTTCCTACTGGCATGCATGTGCCCATGTTCCTTTCTATTCACATGCATGTGCCCATGTTCCTTTCTATTCACATGCATGTGCCCATGTTTCTTCCTACTCACATGCATTTGCCCATGTTCCTTTCTATTCACATGCATGTGCCCAGGTTCCTCTCTACTCACATGCATGTTCCTAGGGTCCTTTTATACTCACATGCATGTGTCCAGGTTCCTCTCTACTCACATGCATGTGTCCAGGTTCCTTTCTACTCACATGCATGTTCCTAGGGTCCTTTAGACTCACATGCATGTTCCTAGGGTCCTTTATACTCACATGCATGTGTCCAGGTTCCTCTCTACTCACATGCATGTGTCCAGGTTCCTTTCTACTCACATGCATGTTCCTAGGGTCCTTTCTACTCACATGCATGTGTCCAGGTTCCTCTCTACTCACATGCATGTGTCCAGGTTCCTTTCTGTTCACATGCATGTGCCCAGGTTCCTTTCTACTCACATGCATGTGCCCATGTTCTTTTCTATTCACATGCATGTGCCCAGGTTCCTTTCTATTCACATGCATGTTCCCAGGGTCCTTTCTATTCACATGCATATGTACAGGTTCCTTTGAGCAGCATATAACATGCCCCTTACGATTTAAAACAGTTTTGTTTCTTGCAGGTTCATGTCTAGTAGAGTCAAATTTCATTTATATATGAAGAAAATAATAATAATTTATAACACAATAATAATGGCAATGAAAAAAGAAAATTAATCAAAAGTAGTATACACACATTTAAAACATTACATTCTAAGACAGTATTCTTTGTGATAGTGTTTACCTTTCTTTTCTTTGTAATTGATAGTATATAGTAATGAGATCTTCTGGTTGCAAATCTGACAGAACTCACCAAATGAGGAGACATTAAATATAATCGACTGGGGTGTTCACACAGGAAGTAAGAAAGTTCTAGACGAGCCGCTCGGTGAGATTTCAGTCACAGGAGACTTTGCTTCTATGATTTAATGGCTGAATGACCTGTCCGGGTATTTCTGGAAGTTTCTGAGGCTGAAGGGAGTAGGTAAACCTTTTAATCCTGAAAAAATTTGAGTCACTCAATCTCTCTTTATCCAATGAATAAAATCTGCTTCCTGTCCTGGGGCTAAAGGGCAGATTTTTAAGTGGCAGGATCTGAGACTGGCTGCACCAAACAACAGGCCTGGTTGTTGTCATCCATGTTGGTTAAAGTAATTGACCTGGTAATTGATCTAGCCTAAAACCCAACCAGAATGGCAGGTCAATAAGCTCTTTACCCATTCTACCATCCCTCTCTTCCCTCCCTCCCTCCCTCCCTCCCTCCCTCCCTCCCTCCCTCCCTCCCTCCCTCCCTCCCTCCCTCCCTCCCTTCTTTTTCCCCTTCCTCCCTTCCTTCCTCCCTCCCTCCTTTCCTTTCTTCTTTTCTTTCTAGTTTCTTTCTTTTCCTCCCTCCCTCTGTCTCTCCCTCCCTCCCTCCCTTACTTTTTTCTTTCCTTTCTTCCTTCCAGTTCAGTGAAAGCAATAGGTGTGTATAATTTGCATGGAGTATAATCTAAAATCTGCATCTGTATCTGAAATTCTGATAAGACATTCAAATCTTGGACCTGGGCTTTTTCAAGAGACCCAGTTCCCAAAAGTAATTTCTAAAAAGGCAACATGGAAACCGTGGTGCTTTGAGCTTTCAGCTGAATCATAGCATGGAGAACCTGGAAGTGGGGTGAAAGTAATAACTATATATTTACCTTGAACATCTCTGTAAGTCAGGTTATATATGGGGCAGGAGTCACAAGAAATGGCTTTATCTATGGAACGCCCTGCCTAGACTGATGGCAACTACTGGCCTCTCAAAGAAGGCCACCTAAGGTTCCGGCACCTTCTCCAGCAGGAAGGCTTCCCCTCTGGAATGCGGCAAGGCAATATTAGGGCTCCTTCCTGCTCTCCTGTAACCAGATGGCACAAAATAATTGATGACACAGACGTGTGACTCAGTGGGAATTTGCCTCCGAGCTAGTCTCTGTGGGTGATTGGCAATGCAGGATCTAACACTAAAGATGCTAAAAGAATTCCGAGGACCCACTGTGGGTCACCCTGCTCCAGTGTGACTTGGCTTGTTGTTCTTGTAGTTTTGTTTTGTTTTGTTCCTTTTCTCTTCTTTTCTTTTTTATTCTTGTTTCCTCTTTCTTTCCTCCTTTCTTCCTTTCTGGTCAGGGTCTTATTGTGCCATCTTGGCCAGCCTGGGACTCACAAAGAGACCTACCTAGTTTACTGGGATTAAAGCTATCCATGACTATACCCAGTCATCCTCTCATTTTGGGGTTACTTATTTAATATCAGAAAGTATATTTGAAAATAAAAATCATTATTCTGATATTCCAGTATGTTCACACCAAGTAGAGAGTGGCCAACACATCTATAATGCTAATCCAATGGAAAAATACACACTTAAAAAGCTAGGTTCACCACCCATGGCCTCTGCTGAAGAACTGTTTACTTTCTAATCTTCCCCTGAGTTCCTGAGTGAGTCTATGTGCCTCTTGGTGACACAGTCAGTGTCAGTGAGTGCTGACCAAGCTGGGGAGTGGGGGTGGGGTGGGGGTGGGGGAGAGGGTGTCCCATTTCCTCTCACATTTATCAATTTAGACTTTATTATTTTAGCTGTTGCTAGTGCAACCTCCTATCTCCCTCAGTATGCAGCCTGTTTACCTCAATCAAGTGCATTTTCAGGCAATGGAACCATTTCCAAGCTGTTCCCACCAAAGACAAACAAAGGCACTATTGACAGTGTGAACTGGTAAATGGCAAAGCATTGCCTGCAGGGTGGAGTCACCAGGTCTGGTCCACTGCATTCACATCTACCCTCCCTTCCATACTCTAACCTGGACATCCATCCAAAGGTGTGCTTGTGTGCTGGCTTATGTTAACTCTTCTACTGAGTCTTATTGATATTTAAGAGTTCTACATCTGCATAGAGTAGATGGGTAACTCCCTAAACCAGACAGTGAGCTTCTATGGGCATGTCTCCACCAGATCGCAAGCAGAGACTATCATGTACAGTAGGCTGATTCTCCTCAGCCTAATACTGCAAGGATCACTTTTATATATTGAAATAGAGTGTTGTAGGCCCTGGGATGGTCACACCCTGTGTAACTTCAAAGACTAACTCGAGAAGACAGTTACAGGTTGTTTCACTTCTTTCCCTGTGTTTATAATTCCCCAATGGGTCCTTGATGATCACTTGCAATTGTATTGGGGTACCTCTCCTTTTGGGGTTAGTGACAGCCATCATTGGGGGCAGTAATTCTATCTACTGAGAGCCTTCAGTCATGTCGCCCAAAGACTCCACCTCTTACGTCTCCCTTGTTCTTATATGTCTTTTAAGGATACTTCCACTCCTGAACATAGACGGGGCTTCTTTACTACTTTCCCCGAGTAAGTACCTAGCTTCTGCCAGAGACTATGAGAAATTTGGGGGGTGGGAGGCATTATTTTGTCTAACTTAGCATTTAGTGGTAGAGCCATGTTGTGACCCTAAAGCACCATGATGGATTCCTTGTAGGAATCCTGATTCTTCATATGTACCCTGTCCCCTTTGTGTACACAGGCAGAAAAGCTTAGGCACCTCCAAGCACACCCTCAGAGTTTGTTATAGGCAGGGAAGGGGGAACACCTGTGCTTTTCTGGGGTTTGATGTTGGAAAATTTCCCATTGCACAACTGTCACTTCTTGCCAAATATTCCAGTTATTGTGGAAAAACTGAGCAATGAAAATTGGCGTAATGATGCCAAGTGACAGAGCTCAGCCAAGCTGTCATTAAGGTCTCCAAGAATGTGTGCTGAAGAAGGAATAGGAGTGAAAAAAGAGGGTGCTCCTGACTTCTAGACCTGCCTGCAAACCCCACTTTTCTAAATATCTTTTTTTTTTTAGCTAAATCACAGTTGGAATTAGTGCAACATTGTGTAGAAAGCAGTGTCTACATAGCACATGAAAGGCTGTGCTGAGAGGAAAGAGCTGGGCCTTGATATCTGCTCTGCTGCCAAATCCATGGTCACCTCACAGGACTCACCCCTCAAATCTATCTGAGAGAAGCACACACCAAGAGACACCCTGGAGATTACATTTTGACCATCCTTTTCCTCAACAAGCCAGCATAGAAAATTAAATCATCTAGAGAGCTACAAAGAAGCCGAGATCAGGTTTCCCAAACCGTATTCACACCGTTGATTTCCCGAGCATTTACACTCAAACAGACTCAAAACAGAGTGACTGGATTTACTTAGCGACTCCAATAAGAAAGAGAACTAGTGTTTATTTATTCTCTCTCTGTGTCTTTCTGTCTCTGTCTCTCAACTGTGTGTGTGTGTGTGTGTTCTTGCGTTCCTATGTGTACAGGTGCTTGTGTGTATGTGTGAAGGCCAGAAGTCAAGCTCAGGTATCGTTCCTCGGACCATCCACTTTGACGTTTGAGAGTCTCTCACTGATATATTGGGCTCAGGCATTCGGCTAGTATGACTGGCCAGCAAGCCCTAGGGATCCAATGGTCTCTGCCTCCAGAGTGCTGGAATTACAAGTGTGTTCTACACTGGCTGGCTTTTTACACTGATGTCGGGAGTTGAGACCCAGCCCTCATGCTTGTGTGGCAAACACTTTATCCACTGAGCCATCTCCCCAGCTTTTTTGCTGCATTCATTTTTGGTCACATACAGAAGGAGAGATACTGCCTCTTCCTGTGCCTCTTGCCCTGTCCTTCTGGCCTGATTTGTTCTTGTGGCCACTCTAACCCACAGTGGACCTGAGTGAGGACTTGTCCTTCTCCAAATGACTTTCACTCTAATCTCTGGCTGACTTCCCTTCTGAACTTTCCTGTGTGTATTTGTTAGGCAGTGGTATTTGTGACACTGTAAGGTGTTGGAGCTGGCCAGAAGCTCACATGTCTGGGTTCGAGCCTGGGAGGCATCTTGGAATCTGGAAGAAAAGAGGGAACTAGGCGGCACGAGAAAAGATGGAACCAAGACATTAGTCTGATCAAGGTTCAATTTTACTATTCGGAGACATGGGGTTATGAAGAGGGGGGAGGTGCCCATTCCCACCAAATCATCCATGGAGTCCAGTTGCAGGTGACCACGTGTTGGCTCCGGAACAGCTAGGCGGCAGGTAGTAGCAGTGGGAGTGGCAGACCTATAGGGTGACAGGCTCCACCCCTGATGCTCTCCTGGTGCTAACAGTCAAACCTGATCAGTCAGATTTCAGGCTGGGGGGAAGGGGGTTACAGTAAGGCTCTGATTTATGAATAAGCGAAGAATTCATTACACTCCCTGAAGAATGCACCCCAACTAGAGTGCTCAGATTTTCAATTTAGCCTCCTTTTAATGTCTTGGGCAAACAGGTCTTTTGAGTTCCTCAGTGGCTTATCTTCTGAGCCACCTCATGGCTATAGTGAACAGAACAGTGCTGTAGCCCTTGCCCAGGTCACTGACAAAGCTAGTCCTTCTTGACAAGAAGTTGAGCAGCCGTGGGGGGAGTGGAGGGGATCAAGGTTTTCTTTTAGCCATTGGTTCAGACCTGGGAAAAGCTAAATTTTACCTGAACTGCTTTTTGCACTAGTCAACTGAGCACAAAATTTTTTCCTCCAGGGCTCCTGCAAGATACTGATAGCAGAGAGCGAGGGAGTCACATGGCCCCATGTTGTGAGCACAGGAATCACATGACCCCATGTCATAAGCATGGGAATTATACGACCCCATGTCCTGTGTCTCCTGTTAGAACACACTGAGAAGCAGGCTTCAATAATGGCAAAAATCAAGGTTCACCTCCTGCTTTCCTTTTGCTCCTCTCTGTAGCAAGTTTTTTGTTGTGTGTGCTTGTGTGCAGGAACCGCCCACCCTGGGCACATCCCAGGTACTTGCTTCTTGACTTTGTGCACAATCCAGTCCCTTCGAGAACCGTGAGATCAAAATCTGTACCCTGTGACCCTAAACTACCTTAAAATACTTCTGAAATTTTACATCCCTTAAAGAACCAGAGTCTCCCCCAAGAACATCGAGGAGCACCGTTTTCCCTCTCCTTACTGTTTTGGGGGGAGGGTCCAGTCATTTGAGTGGCTAAATAGGTTGTATTACTCAAGTGAATAGAATTTCATTAGCTGGTTCTTAGAAAAATGAAATTTAATCAAGCTGATTTTCCTGGAGCTTCTTGTGTTGCAACAATAATTTTTAAGGTTTATTTAGGATTATTTTCTGACTTTGATCGTGTGCATGCATTCCCAGAAATCAAGTGCAAGAGTCTATCTCCTCTCGTAATTATAGAACCTGAGATAATATTTGATGGTGCTTGGAACAGCCTTTCTGTTTATTTGCTAATGGAGTCCTAATGCTGTCCAACCTTGGGTCAATCAACAGAGGCAGTGTAGTGATCTGAGCAAGTGCGGTGTGTATATAACGCTGTCTGCTTGCCTCTGTGTCCAAACTGCCATTTGAATCACAGAAACTCACATGAGCAGAGCCAGCCAGGATGGCCCACATTTAGAAGTAATAACAGTTGATCATTCAGTGGGTCCTGGAGATGGGATTTTAGGTTAAGAGGGTAGTCTGCGTCAGCAGGGCACTTTCCAGTGTTTGCTGGGTATTGAGTTTCTTCCTCAGAATTCAGGGAGCAGGGAGGGCGGAGAAGGCAGGAAGTGGAAAGTACTTCCCTCAGTTCTGAGTGCTGGATGCATGCCTGTGAGAAAACAAAGAGCTCAGGTAGAAGATGAACTGGAAACGATAAGAGTAAAGCCAACTCGTTCTTCTGAGGTGAACTTGACAAGAGGCTGTGAAGGGCATAGGAGCTCTCAGAACTGCAGGGACAGCATTGACGCCAGTGACTGACTCCAGCCAATCTTTCTATCAATGTCTCTATTGACATGTCTCTATTGACATGCACCATTTTCTTATGTGCCACTGTGACTGAATACCTGACATAACCAATCTGAAGGAGTAGGGCTCCTTGGCTCATGGTTACAGACAGGTTGATCCAAGTTTGATAGTTGAGCAGAACATTATGGCAGAGCGAGTGTGTGCCCAGAGACCTGGACAGCTCTCTGTAGGGAGAACATAAAGATACTGTGAGAGACCAAGCACAAGAAACCTCCAAGGATCCCCCCGACCCCAGGGACCTACTTTCTATAATTAGGTCACATGTAACGTTTCCAGAACCTCCCAAATGATGTACCCCTAGCTGAAGAATCATGTCTTCAAAGCATGGGTCATCCGAAAAAAAGTTCCTCTTCAAGTCATGACAGTACTCACATAGCTTTCACTTTTGAGCTTGGTTGCTCTTGAAATTATAGCTGAGGATAACTTCTGATGTGAAAAACCTCCTGTCAGAAGGT
Source organism: Mus musculus (assembly GCF_000001635.26). Taxonomy (NCBI): domain Eukaryota; kingdom Metazoa; phylum Chordata; class Mammalia; order Rodentia; family Muridae; genus Mus; species Mus musculus. The sequence continues at coordinate 1,119,719 of NT_039634.4, read as the reverse complement.
TACATCCCAGCTGGGTCTCAAGCACAAATTATTGAACTATAGAGAACAATCTTCACATGTTAACTTGTGGATTGAGGCAGATACCATCACCATGGTTCTCAGGTGTTTTAATCTGTAGTTTTGTCTTGAGCCCCACACTTCCTTACAGGACTTTTAATATACTTCCTCCAGGCCATCTGTGGACCCTTTCATACAGAGTAGGGGCCCCAACAGTAGTGACAGCCCTTATACAGATGGCCAAGAAAGCCAAGGCCGACCTGGAATAATCTGCTCCACATTGTAGAAAGATGCCTTTGGTATCGTCATTTTACACTGACAATAACCAGCAACAAGGATGGAGTTGGATTTAGAATTGGGTCTCCAGTTCCTTGCCCCTTCTTGCCTCCTTCCCCAAGACTTCTCATGGTCTCTGGCTCAGTATGCCTTTCCCTGGCCTTTCTGCTATTCCCAGAGTCTGTGATGATGGTACCTATAGCAACCTCTTGTGGGCATGGTGGTGGCTCTGTCTTTTCCTGCCAGCTATGAGCCAGTAACCACCCTTCAAAGAGCATCTCAGACCAACAATGCCCGTGTGGTCATCTGCATCAGGATGTGTCCAGTTTCCTTAGCTAGCCATCTGGACTGCATTCATCCCACAATCCAATTACTTAGAATATCTTTTATTAAGAAGGAAAAGACATCTCATTGGTAGCTCTCTGTTTTATAAAATAAATACCTTAGAAGTCACAAGCTTGGGGCTGGAGAGATGGCTCAGCAGTTAAGAATGCTTGCTAAGTAATAGTGAGGACTAGAATTTGGATACCAGTACCAAGCCTGGCATCCTGAAGGTTCCTGGAACCCAGGTCCAAAGACAATGGAGATGGGAGTGATTCTGGAGTTTGCTGCCTTTCAGACCAGCTAAGAGAAATAATAAAATGCTCATTTCAGAATCAGAAGAGACCCTGTTTGAAATGAATTGTCACAGAAGATGCCTGATGCTGTCTTCTGGCCTCTGCATGCACACAGGCATGTTTTCCCCCCTACACACACACACACACACAGAAACACATATATACATACACATATATACACATACACACATAAACACAGACATATATATACACAGACACACATAAACACATACATATATATACACACATACATGTACACACAGACACAGACATACATATAAATACACATACATATATACATACATATATATATATACACACATACATATACATACACATACATACATATACACACATACATGCATATACATACACATATACACATACATATGCATATACAAACACATACATATACATACACAAACATGTACATATACATACATACACACATACATACACATATGCACACACAAACACATACATATACACACACACACACACACTACTATTTCTAATTGTCACAAGCCTTACTACCACTGTCATCAGTCACAGGTACTCCTGTCCACAGTGCCCGGGATGAAGAGTTTTACCTGAGAAACCCTGAACTCTGCAGTGTGCAGAGCCAAGGCTGGAACCGGAGATGCTGATCTCTTTGGAGCTGCTGGATTCAGTTCTGCCTAGAAAGCACAGCTGGAGAGTTAGAGAGATTCAGGGTGTCCCATACTGCCAGGGAGGTCTACTCCTGTTCTTGTAGAGGAAACCTAAGATCAGTCCAGGTCACAGTAGACTAAGGAGAGACAGGTTGTCTATACTCAGGTCCTAAGGTCAAGTTCTGCTTGGGTGTCTATGTTCAGCCTGGAATATAGACTCTGCTACCTTGCTAGCTTTAGAGTCAATGAGGGTGAGACAGACCAGGGCCTACCTCTCTCTGGTCACTGGACAGGGATGAAGTATTGTCAAAGCATGGTTGAGATCTGCTAAAAATCAATGCTCCTGTTCACAGAAGTTCTATAAACTCAGACTGTAAGCACTCTTTCTGTGGTTCATTTTTCTCAAAGCAGAGAATAAAGACTACCTAGTTAGCAGCTGGCAGACTAGACTCTCTTGCACTACCCAAGCTCCCAGAGCAAAAGGTCTATCAGTATGACAGACAGACAGACAGACAGACTATGTTACACCAGCACCAGGTATCTTCAGCACTCCTTAAACACACCTTGAGACAACTATATAAAAGCTTGTGTTTGGTCTCTGTGGATCTTGAAGGTTCAGCCCCACCCAGAGTTGTTTAAAACCATTTAGCCCGCTAGTCTGAAGCCTTGACCTTCAAATAACCGTGTCCACCTTGGCTGGGGGAGGCTCTTACTTTCTTCAGTAAATGCTAAAGGACTGAGCATAACCTGCCCAATACATAAGCCCCAATCTCTTTAGCTAGTGACTGACCAAACAAGTAGCTGTGATTGGTCCAAAGACCCCTTCTGGGGCTGCATAGCAGGTTGCTTAAGCTCACAGAGTAGGCTGGCAGACACTCTGCCAGGCTGCCTCTTCTGGTATTGCAACAGCAGGTCTCCTTAGAGCTCTCTCTCCTTGCCTCTGTTCATCAATGCAGGCTGCTTCTGGAAGCCTAAAGAAAAACACATCAGACAAGGATGGCGACAGAGGTGGTTTGGTGATCACTGTCGACCCTAGACTTCCTGTTGTCACATGGAAACTCAGTACCACACACTAGCCCAGTGTTGGTCTGCTGTTGGGCCCTGGATGACCAGAGAAAAACTCTGTCATTTCTCTTCTTACAGCAGAGCTTACCAAGCATCTGCTGAGGGCTGAAGGAGGCCATGGCCCCACCCAGCAACAGCAGCAGCGCAGGCAGAATGTACCTGATGGAGCCTGACAGCCCCCCAACCCTGTCTAGACAATCCCTCACACCCATCAGGATCCTGCTCTCCCGATGAGAGGGCAGGCCTACAAATGAGTGGTCCTGAACCTGGCACCCAGTTACTGAACAGCCCTCTGGCTCCCCTGGCTCCCGAGCCAGCAGGTATCCAAGTTGCAGTATGGCTCTCCCGTACTGCTGCAACAGAAGTGGTGCCCAGAGGCCTGATAGTTGCCACTGACAACAACAGTAACTGAATAGTCTGAGAGAGTCCAGGGTGGGAAAAAGGGAAGGGAGGCAGAGGGGTGACTGGTGACAGCTGGGAACTGATAAAAAAGGAGCCAGTAAGAAGAACCTGCGGCCTCTGGTCACCCGAAGAGTTGCACGGAACTGTCCTCAGGCCGAGAGATGTTACATGGGGCCAGATCACACTGCTATCGTAGTCCTGTCCACATAGAGGAAAAGAACCCGTGGTCAGCTGATTGGTGAGAAAGGAGCTAGAGTCCACTCCGTTATGCTGACTTTATGTTCCACACGGTGCACTGAGCACTTAACTCTGAGGTACACTGAAGGAGGCACAGCTTGGCTTCTACACTCAAGTGCCCTGACAGAGCTGTCTAATCCGCCCCAGGCCTTTCTTTTCCTTTCTAGAATCTGCTGGTTGAGAAACCAGTTTAACCACAGAGAACTCAGGAACCCTGCACTATAGCTCTGTAGTCTAAGTAAACAAGATGCTCACAAAGACGGTTGTTTTTATTTTATTTTTGTTTTTTTGTTTGTTTGTTTGTTTGTTTGTTTTTTTATGAGGCAGAAAAGGGAAATGAAGTCTGGGATGGGTGGTCGGTTGACTGAACACTTGCTAAGCTTGCAGAAGCCATGAGTTCAATTTCCAGCACTGCAGGAAGCATGAACGGTGACCTGCCTGCCACCCCAGCACTCCAGAGGCTCAGGCAGGAGGTTTAAGGCTGGTTGGGCTATAGGCCTGGTCTGTTGGACTAAGCTGAGGAGAGAGAGGAGGAGGAGGAGGGAGAGAAGAGAGAGCTTAGGGCATTTCTTAGGTGGGTCAGGTGTTATCAAATGTAAAGACAGAGTCAAGAGGAAGAGCCACTTAGCAAGTCTCGGTCTGAGTACTAAGATACTCAGTTTTAAATCAAAGGAAAGTTGCCCATGTTCCTAACTCAGAAACACAGCACATTCCAACTCTTAGGAAATGGCTCTTTGACAGTGATGAAAGACCAAGCAGACAGTCAAAACCACGCCCCCTCCAGAACAAATGCAACCCACCACCTGTTTTAATAAAGTTTTATTGCAACACAGCCATGTCCACATATTTACAGATTATTTACCAAGACTTTCCTGGTCAATTGTCACATTTATATGGTTTTGACAAAGCACAAGCTAAGAATACTTGCAAGCCTTGTCTAGATCAGAATTAGATTGCCAACTCTTGGTTTAGTAGACTAAAGAGCATAAAATGCACTGTTCCCAACTGTGCAACTGAGTTTCTAGATAAGGAAGGCAAAGGTAGAATCCTTCTCGTTTGTTTCTTCCTGGGCATTGTTCCATTTGGTAAAGTAATTTTATTTATTTAGCATCTACCAAGCTGTAGTTAAGCATCCATTGTAGGTGGACACTCTTCTTGTGTTACGGTAACAATGATAAATAAAATCAACCATGTCCAGCTGCCTTTGCTGGGAGAGTAGTGGGGAGCAGGAAGATCTGGCTGACTGCTGTAAGATCCCTGTGGGTGGAGCAGTTAACCAGCAGAGACACAGATAAAGCCTTAGAGGGGGAGCCTGGCACTGGGATTGGCTGGATGAGTGGGGAGGGATTTCAGCAAAAGGGCATGCAGAGTTACACACTCTGATTTAAGAACTTGAGTACAAGGTGGCTTTGGGAATCTTCAGTAGTTAAATGATGAATGAAGTACTCTTCTCCCTGTACTCTGTGTGTGTGTGTGTGTGTGTGTGTGTGCGAGTGCGTGCGCGTGTGCATGTGTGTGTGTGTGTGTGTGCATATGTGTGTGTGCATGTTTGTGTCTGTGTATACATATGTGTTTGCTTGTTCATGTGTGTAGATGTTGGTGGGTACGGATATATGTGCTTGTGTATATGCATATATATGTGTATACTTGTGCATGTGTGTGGGTATCTGTGGGTAAAAATGTGTGAGTGTGAATGCTTATGTGATATGTGTGTGTTTGTGTGTGTCTGTCTGTGTGTGTTTGTTTGTGTGTGTGTCTGTGTATGTGTGAATATATATGTGAATATGTGTGTTTGTGTGTGTGTGTGTGTGTGTGTGTGTGTGTGTGTGGACTATGCCATGATTGTGTTCCATAGTCACCTCCAACCTTACTTTTTGGGACAAGGTCTTCTGCTGAACCTGGAGTACACTGATTCAGCTGGACAGGCTGGGCAGCAAACCCAGGAATCCTCCTGTCTCTGTCCATCGATGGGATTACAGGCGCGCGTGCGCGTGTGTGTGTGTGTGTGTGTGTGTGTGTGTGTGTGCATCAGACATGGATCCCCAGGCTTATGTGGCAAGCCCTCTACTGACTAGGCCACCTCCCCAACCCCAAATCTTCTCATCAAGGTCTTCCCCCTCACCCCCAGCTGTCTTCCTAGCTTGTCCTGGCAAGTCCCTCCACACTTGAGAGAATCAGTGTGTGAGAGTGAAATTGTAGAATGCTTTTTCACAAATGACCCTGTGTGAACTCTGGGCTCTCAGGTGACGCCAGACTAGTGCTCATGTGGCAGAAACCAGCATGGGAGAAAGACTTGTGGGAAGAACAACTTCAAACCCATCACCATCAGACGGCCAGGCCTTTGGGTGCATTGTCTGTGTGGGTAAAAATCCAAGAGAACCTAGAGAAAACACACAGAAGTCTTTCCTGCCCTGAACACAAGGAGTACTGAGCAAAGTGGGTTAGAGGTGACTTGACCCAGAGGTAGAGGAACCACAAGCTCCTGCTGGTCCTCAACCCATTGCACATTGTCCTGCTGGGAAGAAGAAGCAAACAGCTTATTAAACAGTAACCATGGGCACCAAGCCATCCAGGGCAGCCAGAGAGCAAGTTGTGCCCCCACATCTTTGACTCTGAGGAAGTATCATCCGAGGAAGTTTGTTAAAATTCCAATATTGCGTCAACAACATCTTTTCACCCACGATCATTCACAGCATCATTTCAACACTCCACCCAAGATGTTAACAAATCTGTGGTGGCTATAAGAGGACCCAGCAAGGAGAAAGTTCATTTACACAAGACGAAAACCCCAGCAAGCTGCCCCAGACCTCCATGTCTGTCCACAGGTCCATAGTGTCCAGGAGACAACACTGTAAGTCTGTGGGCTTGTCCTGCCCACCTGTGTTTTGAGCTGCAATATGCAGATCATTTTAAAAAAATAACCTGGAACAAAAGCAAGGCCCCAAACACATGGGAAGGTGACCTGGATGGTCTGCGCTCACTCAGGGGGAAACTGCAAACCTGAAATTCACAGCAAGAAAAACATGTCTTACCAAAGTGCAAACCAGACACTTGGCACCCACTCTGTGTGACGCAGGGCTCCCTGACTGGCAGGAAAACCACAGTAAAGAGCTGATTATCCTGCAAGAGTGCATTCCACAGGCTGTCCAAGGCTATTTTTGTTTTACAATAAGGTACAATATGTTCCGTGATGTTCCCTGGCACTTAAAAAAAAGTATATCTGTATACTCATTAATTCTGGTAAGTCACAGAGAATCTGTCAGCTGTGTAAATGAACGTGTCAGGTTTGGGGTATTCATTAAATTCAATAGCAGTGATAGAACACACATGGAATGTTTTTAATAATCAGAACGCTCATGGCTGCTCCCACCTGTTGACTGTGGGTGCCATTTGTGACCGTTGTAACCAAAAGACAACTCAGGTAAACTGAGTTGTGTGGACCAAACACCAAAATATGATGTTTTTTAGCAAAAGAAATATGTTTGTTTTTAAATGAGAGGTCAGTTTTGAAAGTCATGGTTATTCAACTGTTATTTGGTTTACAGAAAAAAGACAACAAACCAATCCAAACAACAAATAAACAAACAAAAAAAGAACCAAGGCCCCTTATAGAGGGTGCCAGGAACTTAACTGGTGAAAAAAAATCAATGTTTCTGTTTTAAGTTAGAGTCTGTAAACACTCAAAGGGCTTCAGAGGAAGAAGTGCGTTTTCCGGACAGAATGAACATCAGCAGCACAGATGCACTTGGGGAACAACTTTCCACTCACCTCTGAAAGGAAAGGAACAACCCCTGGGATGCTAGCTCTGGAGCCAGACCCAGCATCTCCTCTCAGGTCTCGGAGCTGCTTCTTGCTAATGCTTAACCTGTCACCACAACCACTTTCCCTTCCCCGGACCTGCCTAGCTACTTTTTAACCATTTCAGTCCAGGAAGCTGGAGATCCAGTTGTCTGCTGTTGCTACAGAACGTCTCAACCCCAGATCTCAGCAAATTCCTCCTTGTTTGTGTCCTTTGCAGACTTCGGCAAGTTCAGAGGTCAAGAGAGGGTTAACAACCTGCAATGCCTTGGTGAAAGTCCAATGTGTGTGTCCGTATGTGTCCCCGTGTGTGTGTGTGTCCATGTGTGCCTGTGTGTGGTACATGTGTGTATGCATGCACACAGGGAGGGGACAGAGGTCAAGGATTGGAATCTTCCTCTCTTGCTTAGAGACAGGGTTTGTCACTAAACCCCAAGCTTGCTGATTCAGCTAGAATGAGTCCAGCAAGTCCCAGGAATCCTCCTGTCTCAGCCTCTCCAGCGCTGGGACTACAGGTGCACACCATAGCGTTTGGCTGTTTACACAGGTGCTAGGGGTTTGAACTCCGGTCCTCATGCTTTTATGACAGCATCTTCCTGACTGAGCCATCTCCCAGATTTTATTTTGTGGTTCTTGATGGCCTTTTCCGGAGAAAAGTAAGCGAGGGAGATGCTTTTTGTTTGTTCTATAAAGCATGCTGATACTCAGAGAAAGGCAGTAAGAAGGTCGGAAGTAACAACACATCGTGTGTGTGTGTGTGTGTGTGTGTGTGTGTGTGTGTGTGTGTTGTGAGTATATGTGGTGAGTGTGTATGTATATGTGTGGTGTGTGCGTGTGAGTGTGTGTGGTGTGCATGTGAGTGAGTATGTGAATGTGTGTGGTATGTATGCAAGTGTGTGTGGTGTGTGTGAGTGTGTGTGCACGTGTGGTGAGTGTATATGTGAGTGTGTGTACATGTGTGGTGAGTGTGTGTGGCGAGTATATGAGTGTGCATTGTATGTGAGTATGAGTGTAGTGTGGTGTGTGTGTGCGTGCGCGCTCTCGAGTGTACAAACTAGAAGCTCCTTCTGGGGCTACAGTTAAAAAACGACAATGCTCATTCTACAAATTTACACCTCACAAGAAAACATACACAAGCAGGATTATTGTTCCAAGTCTTTGACATCAACTTTGCTGAGAAGATCAGGAACCCAGAGCCAAACATCTGCATCAAATGATAAATCCAAGGCGAAAATGTCCTTTTCCACTGCTGGGCAGTCGCAGCAGCAGCTGCTCTGACACAGAAGACAAGTCTCTGCTTTCACTTAGAGCTGAGCTGAGAGTCCAAGCCGACTGCCTGGCCAGAGCTGGCACCACGGGCTTCCCCTTTGTGACCCAGATTTTTATTTTCAGATAAGCCTGAAGAATGAGGCCTTCCTCTCTGTGGCTTGTTCAATGGCCTGTGAGTGTCTTGCCCTGCTCTATGGTACCTTTCTCTTAAAAACAAAAACACAACCTTATTATTTTTATTTAGTTTTTATAGAGTACCAAAAATGTGGTGTAAGTCAGCACCTCTCCTGTTGACCCAGCTTCAGTGGAAAATTTTAAGTGCTTCAAAGGGGGAAAAAAAGTGGAGAAAGAAGAGAAAATAAAAATAAGCTAAACCTCAAGAATAGGTCTTCCGGACCTACTATGCGCAGCCTCTATCTGCAGAGCCCTGGACCTACTGTGTGCAGGTAGCCTCTGTCTGCAGAGCCCTGGATCCACTGTGTACAGCCTCTACCTGCAGAGCCCTCTAGCTCTCCAGGGATGTTCAGGGGACAGAGGCAGGACACCTTAGCTGGATACCCTATACTTGTTAAATTTTATGGGTTTTCGACCTTAAACTTGTCAGACAACAGCCTTATAGAAGGAGAGAATTAAACACAGAAAAAAATGTAAAAAAAAAATATTGTCAAATCAAGGAGATTTTCCGTTGAATCCGTAGAGCTGAGTAGGAGCCATGCCACCAGAAACCTGCAGCTCACCATGGATAACCAGCTCTGAAGGCTTCTCCATTAGTGCCCCACGGAAAGGACTTGTTTTCTTTTTCCCCTCCTGTAACAAGAGGCCATTAACTCACTTCGATGGCTCAGAGGAAAAGGACTGAATTCTGCAAATGAACCTCAGCCAGCCCCAGCCCAGACACTCACTGCCATATCTGCACAAACAATGTCAGGGCTCTCCCTCCCCAGCTCCCCTCGCCCCAGACACCCACCCTGAGGCTCACTTTTAGCTGGGAGCAATGTTTGTGTGTGGAACGCTTCATGTGGAAAGGAGAGGTAGAAGCCCAGGGAGCGGCTCGGAGACGGAGACACACCACTTTTTCCTGTTCCTTTGCTCTTCCAGAACAAGCCCTAGACAGCCGTGTATTGGAAAACTTTTATCTAATCGTTCTGACATTTTCCTTCCATCGTGGAAAATTCTTCCTAGGAATAATCTTTCAGACAATTCTTCTAATGTTTAAAACATTACGTCCTCCAGCCTGGAAGCCAGAGTCAGACACACACTGTCTCTCTCTGTCTGTCTGTCTGATACTGTCTCTGTTTCTGTCTACCTTCCTCCTGTGTGTGTGTATGTGCATGTACATGTGTGTGTGCATGAGCGAGAGAAAGAGAGCAAGAGAGAGAGAGCAAGAGAGAAAGAGAGAGAGAGAGAGAGAGAGAGAGAGAGAGAGAGAGAAGGCCAGAGTGCATGTTTGTGTGCATGGTTGCACCCATGTGTGCACATGCAAGAGGAAGCCAGAGGTCACCTTTGAGTGTCACTGCTCAGAATACCATCATCTATCTTTAAAAGATATTTTCCCCTCACTTTTACTTGAACCTTGATGACTAGGCTAGGATAACTGACCAGTGAGCCCCAGGGTTTTCTGTCTGTCTGTCTATCTGTCTGTCTTTACTTCCCCAGTGCTGGAATCACAAACATACCACTGTGCCCCACTTCCTTATGTGGATTTTGGGGATCAAACTCAAATCTTTCCACTTGTATAGTGAACACTTTCCTGACTGAGTCATCTTTCCAAAACCCCCAAGTCTTTTAATGGCAAGTATTTCTGTATTTGCTGTTATTGCTGTTCGACAAAGGAAGCAGCATTTTAAGCCAATGTCAAGATGCCTACATATGTATGTTTCTCTTTACAGGAAAGTCCTGATGCTGGGCTGATGAGCCTGCCACTCCCTTAGCTCACCTCTGCCTGCATCTCTTTCCCACTGATGGTCTTCCTCTGGGGCAGCTGAAACCCTGCGTCCTGTCCCTGAGCTGCCTGGAGAGGATGGCTGACGCCACATCAGTTACCTTCCATTGCTGCAAGAAGATGCCCGAGGTAAATGATCAAAAGTAGAAAGGTCCGCCACTTGTGCCTAGTTTCAGATTTCTGACCACGGTTGCTTGGCTTTGCTGTTGCAGAGTCTGTGGGGAGTCACAGTCTGCCAGTGGGTGTGGAGCTGAAGCAGACAGGCAGGAGCTGAGGCACACAGGCAGGAGAAATAGAGACAGCTCCTGCAAAGGCATAACCCACACACCCACTTCTCACCCCATAAAGTTTCCTGGTCCCCAGTAGTACCAGTAGCCAGAGACCAAGCCTGTGACATTTGGCGGGCACTTGAGATCCAAATTCTGTATGGATCCCAGAGGGTTTTATATGTGTGTGTATGTATAATGTATACATGTCTGTGCATGTTCACATGTGTATGAGGGAGTGGGTATATGTGTGTTCATATGTGCGTGCATGTGTGCAATGCTGTAAGTCAGCTTTGGGTGTTGCTTCTCAGGGTGCTATTCACCTTGCTTTCCTGAGACAGGGTCTCTCGTAGCTGGCAACTTGCAGATTGGGCAAAGCCGACTTGTCAGCCACGGAGTGACCATGCAATCCACAAATCTACTTCTGCTGCCAGAATTACAAGTGTGCCACGGCATCTGGCTCTTTTACATAGGTTGTGGGGATCGAACTCTGGTCTTCATGTGCACATGACGATACTTAACTTTCTGAGCTCTCGCCCCAGCTCACAGTTTTATCCCTGACTCCTTATTCATCTCCTTACCTCACATTCAGGAAGCTGACAAGGAAGTCCAGGTCTCTCTCCATCAGAGCCGATGAGAAGTTCAGACCTCACACACCGCTGTTCATGTGCTAGGACCATCTTCTACCCATGGTAAGTACAGCACAATACAACACAACACTGTGACTTTCATTTGGCTGTTTTTCACTGTCTGGGAATCTGCCTTAGGCTTGCTATGAAACCTCATGATAGAGTAGCGGCCATTTCCTGGTTTTCCCTGGTGGATGCCTGTGTGCTGCCACGAGTCACCAAACAAATTGTGGGTGAAAGTTCATCCCACCTCTTTAAATGAGTTTGTCAATAGGACGTGTCCTCTCTGACCTTTGACCTTGCCCTGTGTCTTCTTAACTATGGTCTAGCCAGTCTCTTAGGATATGGAACAGCAGCAACCACAGTAACAGAACGGATAACAAGGATGACTGAGAGGACAGGAAGGGGCATCTTGGTCCAAGGTGAGGCTGTGGGTTACTCCCTGTGGTGATTTGGATAAGAGTGGACCTCACAGGTTCATAAGTTTGAATTCTTGATCCTGAATTGGTGGACTCTTTGGGAAGGATTAGGAGGTGTGGCCTTGTTGGAGGAGCTGTGTCACTGGGGGTGGGCTTGGAGGTTTCAAAAGCCCACACCAGACCCAGTCTTGTTCTATCTGCCTCCACCTTGGGGATCAGATGTAAGATCTGCTGCAGCAGCACCATGATCTACTGCTCCAGCACCATGCCTGCACCATGACTACCTCCATACTACGATGGGCGTGAGCTCATACTTTGAAACTGCAAGCGAGGCCCCAATTTAGTGTTCTCTTCTATGTTTTTTTGGCCAGTGGTGTCTCTTTACAGCAATGTATCAGGAATAATACACTCTCCTCATCCCAAAACACTGCTTGCATGCTTCTAAAGATATCAAGCTTATTTCATTCAGACACTTGAAGGCAAAGATAGCTGCAAATGTAGAGTATATGACAGAATACTATCCACTGTCTATCTCCTTGGAGGAAGTTAGTATTTTTCCTAGGGTGTGAACTACTCATGACCATAAGGCATGCGAACACCTGAGACCAGGCCTTAGGGAACGCTCCATATCATGGAGGCAGTCACTGAATACTTCAGCGCTAAATTCATTTTATGATTTTTTAAAAAAAAAGCTGCTTAAACTATAAGTATTCCTGTTTTTGTAACTGGATGTGTTCTTAGTGTTTAAAGCCAGCAGATTATTCACCTTTGTTTCACTGTAGTGGATCACCTGAGATGATGAACTAAGAAAGGGAAGGGACTTATGTTTGGCTCACAGTTTTGGAACCTCCACTTGGATCTCCTGAGGGTGGAGTGAGCAGACATGGCCATGCAGTGATTAGCATAGGAGGAGAATTCTATCATTCAAATGTTGAACTTCATTCAGGCATCCATGCATAAAGGCTTGTTTCCAATCCCCTGTGGTAGTGCTAGTGAGATGTGGGAGAAGTAAAGAGGTGGAGCCCAGGGGGACTGTCTATTCAGGGCATACCTGTGAATGGGATAACTGGCCCTGGCTGCTGCTTCCTGCAGAGGGGGAAGCTGGCTTTGCTTGGTGAGGGCTCCTGTCCTGATGTGGTCTGAGCACTGAGAAAGTGATCTGGTAACACATCCCACTTGCTTGGCAGGAATTGCAGGCAGGTGCCTGGCTTATCCACAAGTTATGAAACACCTTTGTACCGTGCTTGGTGTTTGCTCCATTCTTAGATTTGTTTGACTTAAGATACTGGGTAAATTTTAAAGCTGAGATAAAAAGGTAAAAAGACTCTGTTGGTATTTGGCTTCCCCAGGAAGTAGCAAAGCTTTTAATATAAATGCATGCACTTTGAGCATCTCATATTGGCCGGAGAAATACCTTTGGGGCACTCACTTTGGTTCTCGCTGAGCGCTCTGGTTCTCACTGAACACTCATTCTGGTTCTCACAGAGCACTCACAATCATTCTCACTGAGTGTTTACTCTATTTCTCAACTGGGCACTCACACAAGCTCCCACTCACCTAAGAAAATGCAGCATTGAGGAAGCTGAGGTAATTTCAGAGATTCACTGGCTCTGTCAGAATAGGGAGTCCAGTGAAATTCTTTTAAGGACTTAGTGGGGACCTCAGTCCTAACATCAATTAGTTACACTGTTACCTCTCCCTAGAAAGATATTTCTTAGGAGGAGTATTTCCTCTGATCTGTCAGGAGTCCTGGGGTACAATAACTAATTATTTTATAGATGTTTATTCAAGGCTTAATCAGGGCACCCCCTCTCAAAATGTTGTCTAATCTAAATGTGTATACATGCTTTTAGTTACTATTCCATAAACAGTACAAGATAATTACCATTTATATATCTTTAGTGATGTCCTGAGTATTATCTATAATTCAGGAATGATTAAGTATATAGGGTATCTACAAGTCACACATCACCATTGTCTTGCCTCATGTATAATACCCAAGTGCCTTGGTACCCATGGATAGCCTAGCCCTCCAAAGCTACCTAGGGTTGGATGGATCAAATTTGCTTTCCACTCAATTAATACAGCGGTCTTTCTAAGTAGGAAGTATTTTAAGAAGAAAATTAAAGTATTTTTCCCCTTAAGTTGGCTAGGCGATCAAATAAATACCATGAATGCTTCTGCAAAGACTTCCATGGAAACTCAAACACAGATGTTTCGTGTGAGTTTACTTATTCTGGTAACTTGGTGATTCATGAAACTCACTGGGCCCCAATGATTGTAAGATGCAAACATTGACTGATAGGAGCACTGAGGCATGTGGCTTATCTCGAACTCTCCGGCCCAAAGGTTGGAGAGGAACAGAAGCAAGCACTCGCTAAGTTTGATGCTCCAGGAGAAACCTGTATCAGAAGGGAGAATTCCAGAATCAAATGAGAAGATGCAGCTCAGTGAACCAGTTGCTGGTAAAGGACGGGCATCACTTCCCTTCTGAAAGGGCTCCAGAAAGCCAATCAGAACCATAAAACCATGATCCAAAGTAACAGAAAATAATTGTTTTTGACCTCAGCATTACCCTCCAGTGAATGGGAAAGCTGGTTGTCATAGACTCCCTTCATGTTAAGACAGGTGCATATCTCACAGTGAAGAACTTCCCCTCAGTGACAAAATGCACAGACTGCTCTTTCTGTCACTGGATGTCCCTTTGAGTGAACTCAGGAGCACCTCTCTGTGGGGCAGGCTTTGCAGTCTGCCTTTAAACCTTCTCTGTTCAGCATTCAAGACAGTAGCATGACAGAGCATGTTTAAGCATTTGTAAGTCTCCTGGGACCCTAACGAATGTTGGACAGCATGCAGGATAGCAGCATGACTGTGTGTAAGCCTCCTAGGACCCTTATGCATGACACCATACATGACAGCTGCATGACACTATACATGACTAAGCATGTATTTGCCTCACTCAGTGTTTGTCCCATCCAGAGAGATACTCATCAAACCCTCATGTAAATGTTTTTCGGTTTATTTTCCCCTCAAACAGGGATGCACCACCCAAACCTTCCCAAACAGCACCATGAACTCGGCACCAAGTTTTCAGTGAGCTGAGAATATGGAGAATATTTCTCATTAAAGCTACATACGGTTCATGTGTGTGTGCGTGTGTGTACATGTGTGCACATGGGAGTGTACATGTATGCATGTGAGATTATAGATCTGGATACATTTGTAAGCATAGATTGTGGTTCTCTCTCTCTCTCTCTCTCTCTCTCTCTCTCTCTCTCTCTCTCCCCATAGGCCACAGTATATCTGTTGATCTATGTACAATGTAAGGTAAGATGAGAACCCTGAATTTCTCAAACCAAGACCCCCAAAACATTGATTTTTAAATGCCATGCTTCTCAAATGCAATTTCTGCAAGTGCTTGGCTCTGGAGGGAATTGAACCAGCTATTTTGGGCTGTCATACCCTCAAATAGGGGATGCTTATTCATGGAATGGTAGAACCAATCTTATAAAAATGGCTGTGTAATCAAAAGAAATCGACATATTCATTATAATTCTAATCAATATTGCAGTAGCATTCTTCAAAGAAATAGAAAATAAGAATCCAAATATGTGTATGGAGGCGCAGCGGGCACTGGATAGGGAAAGTAATCTTGAATAAAAAGAACTTTTAGAAGTACTGATACCTGATTTCAAAATAGACTACGGAGTAATAACAAGAACAACAGGATTTCACTGGTACAAAAACATATAAATAGATCAATGAGATAGAATAAAGGACCTGGATACACAGCCACACAACTCCAACCTCCTGATTTGTTACGAAAATGACAAATACACATTGCACGAAAGACAACATTCTCAGCAAGTGCTGCTGGGAAACTAGATGTCTATGGAGGAGCAAGTGCTGCTGGGAAACTAGGTGTCTACACAGAGGAGCAAGGGCTGCTGGGAAACTAGATGGTAGGAGGAGACAGAAACTAAATGCTCATCATTTGAACTCCACAAACATTGATTCCAAATAGATCAAGGATGTCCACAGAAGACCTGGACCTCTTAAAGTACTATCAGAAAAAAACGGGAAATGCATTTGAACACATAGGCATACGTGAGGACATTCTGAATTAGGCTCAAGTCACCCAGGAAATAAGGCCAATAATCAACAAATAGAATCTCATGGAATTAAATGGATTTTGTACAGTAAAGGAAAGTACCAATCAAGAGGCTAGACAACCTGCAGAATAGGAGAAAAATCTTTGCCAGCTGTATATCTGACAACAGATTAGGCCACACAAGGACTCGGGAAACTAAGTATTAAGAAAATAAACAGCTCAATAAAAAGGAGCTATGGAACTGAACAAAGATCTTGAAAGAAGAAATATAAGTGGCTGATAAACATCCTTAAAAGCATTCACCATCCTTAGCCATCATAGAAACACAAATTAAAACTGCAATGAAATTCTATCTCAGCCCAGCCAGAGTAGCTGTCAAGAAAACAAATGACAGCAGATGTTCATGATGATGTGTGAAAAGGGAAAGGTTATCTGTTGTTGTTGGGGATGTAAACCGGTACAGTCACTATGGAAATAAACATGGAGGTTTCTTGAAAGCCAGAAATAGAATTAGCGTGTGATCCAGCTATACCATGTCTGGAACACGCCCAAGGAACTCCATGTCCTCCTATGAGACACTTGCACATTCTTGTTTGTTGCTGCTCTACTCACAATAGCTAGGAGATGGGCATCGGCCTAGAGGTCAACCAACGGACAAACATGTGATGAACATGTGATGAAACATGTGACACACACAATAGAATTTTATTCAATCATAAAAATTAAACAGGAGAAATGGATAGAACTGAAAAAATACTAAATGATGAGGTCCAGGCCCTCTTCTGCCCTCAATGGGCACATACTTGGGCACACAAGACACATGAACAAATATACACATGCATATAAATAAAATAAATCTTTAAAAAGAAAATGTGTGAAATAGAATTTGAAGCTGCAAGGGCAATATATAGAATAAATAACACGTGTCACGAGGATGTAAACTGATTTTTAAACGAGATGTGAAAACTGTAAATTATGAGAAAATTTATGGAGGGAAGGTGTTACAAATAAAAGTGAATCTGGTGAGAGAAAGATGGGGAAGATGGGCAGAAGGAACTGCTAACAGAAAGGGAGACTACGGGGCTCTGATCCTGACCTATGTATGAAAATGGATCGGCACACACAGCAGACAGACCTCAAGTGAGCTACTCCGTGTGCCTCCCAAATACACACCTTTCACTCGTGGGAGTGAGGAAACATTAATATCTCAATGATTTCATTGTGTAGCTCTCAGATGTGCTGATTTTCATTCCAGAATATATAGAGAACTCTTTCTGTTCGATGTATATAGCCAGATTTTTAAAATTAAGAATTCAAACAGACTTTCTCCCAAGAAGACATACACGTGGACCATCAATCCAGCATAACCCTTGTTACAAGGAAAACTGGAACTCAGACTACCGTATGAACCCACTTGCCTTGTAGAATAACTGTTACCAAAAATCAGACACCAACAAATGATGGTGGACTTTTGGAGAAATTGATGGGACCGTAAAATGCTGGAACTACTTCGGTAAATACTACCAACTTTAGTTGTGTAGTCTAAAGAAATAAACACACATGTTATTTCAACAGCTTGTTATATGCATGTTCATAGGAGTTTTTTTTTTTTCTGTCAATGGTGAAACCGCTTACTCATGATTGGATGGATATTTAAAGGTAGATCAAATCGATGGAATATTATTCAGTCTTAAAAGGCAACAAAGTACAGATACACCTCACGATATGGACAAATCTTAAGACGCCGTGTTACCTGAAAGCCTGCCACAAATGTCCTTGTGCTACAATGGTGCCATTATACGAAATGTTCACAAAATGGGCAATTCACAGGAACAGAAGTTGATCTGTGGTTCCATGGGTGGGGGCAGGGAGGGATGGAGAGAGGCTGCCAATGGGTATGGGTGTTCTGTGGAATGACGGTAAAATATTCTGTAATCATCAATGATTGCACATCTCTGTGAATAGTCCAAATACGGAACTGAATACTTGAAAAAGTAAACCCAGCAGTTTACAAGGGCAATTCAATAGAGTGGTTACTTGGAGATTTCTAGAATAAGGCTAAAACAGTACTTTGCTGTTACTTGGATTTCAGTTTGCTTCTGAGATGTGTTGGTAGCTGCTCTCTGAGTGTTCTATTTGGTGTATCCTTCTAGTGGATTTGTGGTAACTCAGGATGCTTTTTATATATCTTAGCCATTCCCACTTCATTCTATAAACACCTCTGCCGTTAGTGGTTCCTGCAATTTTCTATCATCTTTTCTCTCATGGGACAGTCTTCCATGTATAACCCCCTAGTTACAGATTCTTTTATACTTCATAATTTTATATTTTGGTTTAAACTTTTGTTTCAACCCCAATCTCATGCATAAATTATTCTACAGGTCCCTTTGATACTTTAAAATGGGTTTTAATTTAAGTCTAACCCATCTGGGATTTATTTTCAATGGTATGTAGCAGGAAATCCACATTTACTTTTTTTCCACTTGGAAAATGAAATGTTTTTAGAGCATTTATTGAGCACTTTATCCTTTTATCACCAATTCAAGATGCCATTTGCTTTACAACGTACTAGACATCTACACATATAGCCAGGTTTCTAGGTCCTCCAGTCTGAGCTTTTTGCTTCACTGAATTGGCTCTGCTGAAATAGCACATATTTTAAGTTTCTCTGACTTTGTAGCCAGGCTTAATCCCTGCTAGAGTGAGAATTAGATTGTTATAGCCGTAAAAAATAAAGATGTCTGCTCCCAGAGACTCTAAGAGCCAGGATCGGGAGACACCCAGGGCGGTCCCCACCTGCTCAGAGGAAAAGGGGAAGGGGCGGAGGGAAGTATTGTGGGCAGGGCTGACTGGGGGAGGAACAGTGAGCAGGATGTAAAGTGAATGTGATAAATAAATGAATGAATGAATGAATGAATGAATGAATGAATAAAGGAGGGAGGGAGGGAGGGAGGGAGGGAGGAAGGAAGGAAGGAAGGAAGGAAGGAAGGAAGGAAGGAAGGAAGGAAGGATAAAAGATGTCTGGTTTAAGGAAGAGGCTGGGTCCAGCTGGACACACTGGGAATCTCTTTCTGAGTTTTGGCACCAAATGTTAGAAGGCAGCAGAGGAGAATAAAAGAATACTCGGTTCATCCTCGGAAAGGCTAGAGCAACCCTTCACTGGCCTGAGAGACTGAGCTCCACTGATCTTGCAGCTGGACTCCATATCCAAGCATACAGGAGAACACCTTATATGGGGTCTAGGGATCAGCTTTTGTTGAGGCTCAGAAGATGCAGTGTTGGTTAACTATGAGATACATTAGGTGGCCTGTTCTCCAATCTTTGTCCTCTAAACATGTGTGATAGGGGTGGTGGCTTTCTAAAATCCCATGGGGGGGGGCAGTTTTCTTGAAGCCTTGGTCCTGCTTTATGGTTCTTACATTTGTAGGGTGGGTCCTAGTCCTAGCTTCAAGGACTAGGGCATTGTTCCTATTTTCTCTCTTTCTTTCCTGGTAAAACCATGAGAGGCGCCAGTTTTCTGAAAACTTGGTAACTTTTTACTTAGAACCAGCTGGTTTTTATCATGTGATAAAAATCACACTCTAGCAGTTACCTTGGTCTGGTCATACCTCCCTATCTCTTGAGTCCACTTATTTCCAGAACTTATAGAGCTTATCTTACCCCAAGACTGGGATGCAAACACATCGGACCATCCTGCCATTGCCTTGGAAATACATTGGGGCATCCTTCATTGCTTTGAATCGACAGCTGTGGAGGAAGCTTCCTGCAATACTGATAGGACAACCAAACACCCCCATGGAGCAGTACATGAGTGAGAAGCTGAACTCTCCTCCTTACATCCAGCTGACAGATGTCTGTCTGCAATCCTGGCCAATGCCTAATCAAAACCTCTAGAGGGCTTGAGATGGAGAAAGTCTCTGAGCTGTAGGCTCCTCACCATGGCACTAGTGTGGCCAGCACTTGCTACTCTGTGGGTTCTTTTTACTCCCGCCCTTCTCCACCCACCTTCTGCTACCCTGTCAACCCCCTAACACCAAATAGGAGAAGGAAAAGGATAGAGAGGAAAGGGAGTGATATTGTCATTAGACTACTTGCTGATTAGGAACATCTACTTCTAGGGGCAAGTTTGACTTTTGCTGTTAGGATATCTGATTTCTTATTATTGTTTCTTCTTTGCACATGGATACTTAACAAACAACGGCAACCGACCAACAATCCACCACGCCTCTTGGGACCCTAGCACTTATACAGCCTCTGAAGCATCCCCAGAATTACAAACATAATTGCAGAAACCATCTGCAGCTGGCAAAACCGTGCCTCTGCTGGAGCTCCTGGGGCCAGTTTGTAGCAGCCCTATATCCCACACCTAGGATTAAAATAAAAACCTATTCCTATAATAACTCTATGTTTCTAAAGAAGCCAAAATTCATACTACACACTAGTGGAATAATGAACCTTTGTGTTTAATGTTCCCGTGTTTTGGGTAATTTTTTATGCAGCCATAGGTAATGCACACATAAACAAAAATAATTACCATAAATAGAAAATCCAAATGAGCCAGAGTTGGAGTGTTTGTGTATGACTGGAAACAAGTATAACAAATGGATATTTGGCTATTCCTAAGACGGAATCTTTCCCAGTAAAGCCTCGGTGTTTCCAGTGGAGAGAGCTTCAGGTTTCACCGTGACCCCTGAAGCCCACACCTAACCAACTGATGTGGTGCAGGGTTTCCCAATGTTTGGCCAACAACAGTAAGTTCAGGCTTGGGTATGAGGTTTCTAAGCCTAATCTCTCGTAAATTAGCCCTTTCTGCCCAAACCTGCCCACGTATTCACGGAGACTGTGAGAAACTCCACCTCCACAGGCTACCAGAAGACTCAGGGCCTGGAAGCATCCAGGGAGGTCCATCAGGGTAGCAGTGCCAGTGGCAGGCTAGAAAGAACATTGACTTCTGGACATGGCCTTCAATGTTTAAAGTTTCACCTATTCGGTCAGATCTAGAGGTGAGTCTAAGAGTTCCTCTAGACTCAGTGACTGGAGATTGAAGAGGAGCAACAGGGTTAGAACCAACGCACAGAGTGAGAGAGCTGTGATCAACCCAGGGGGTCACCGTGGGAGGCAGCATGGTCTGAACTGTGTCCCTTCGAGGTGATAAAGACATAACCCACAGTTTATGGAAACACACTGACAATAAGCAACTTTAGCTCAAATCCAGCATGACTGGTCTTTACCAATTGCAGGAGTCTAGATAGAAATGAATGGGACACATGGAGAAGATGTGAAGATATAACGAAGATGCCAAACAACACCTGGGGCTGTCAAGAACCATGTGAAGAGCAGGTTACATAAGAATAGCCCCTCGCCCCTGCTGCCATCTTGAAGTCCTAGCCGAGAGAACTCTCAGACTACATATGTCTGTCGTTGAGAGCTCCAACCTGGGTCACAGTGGTCCCAGGAAGTGAGCACTGGGAGCTTGACTGCTGTGGCTGATGACAATGTCCACCTACTGTTAGAAATAGCTCTATCCAGACTGCTCTGTGGGGGAGGTATCCCAGTGGAAACTGCATACATTAGGGCATCCTTCTGTTGCCTTGGAAACACCATGGGCCATCTTTCCTTTGCCTTGGAGATACATTGGGATATCCTTCCACTGCTTTGGAGATACACTGGGATATCCATCATTGCTTTGGAACACCAGCTGTGGAGGAAGCTACCTGCAATACTGACTGGACAACCAGACAGCCACATAACCCTCTTCCTGGGTACAGAGTTGACAGAGCCCCTGATTGTTTCCTTTCACAGTGTGCTTATGCAATGGAGTTACTATACCATTTCTGAGAAAGCATTCTGTAGTAACCACACACTGCAGGAAAAATGATGTTTCTACTGCCCAGCAGGACCTGATTTAAGACCAATAGTGAGCATCTCATCTGCTCCCAGTGATGATCCACCTGACATCATGGTAGAGTGACAGGTTCTCGTGTGCTAATGTCCACAAGAATCCTTGCAAGTTTGTGAGATTTCCAGGGCCTCTCTCAGATCTTTACACTCAGGCTCTTGAAGGTAGGACTTAGAAGTCTCAAATGACCCTCCCTATTTATATGCACTTCCTTTTCCTTCCTGCAGGGTACTGTCATGGGTAACTTGGTCATCTCTCTTTGACAAGATACTGTTGGAAATGACAGTTTAAAATACATGATCTTACCTTGGCGATGCTTTATTGGGGCAACAATACAGTCTCTGTGAGCTAAAGATAAACTGATGAAGAACAAGCTGGAATGTTAGACTTTGGCAAATCAGGTGGCAGAGACATCTCTAAATAGCTCCTTAGCCAGACTGGGCACATTCCTTCTGGGTCAAAAAGTTGTCTCTACTCTCTGTCCCTAGGTATTCTGATGACCAAATGCATGGGCTGGTACCGGACAGTGGTGACTGAATTAGGGCCAAGTGGTACACAAAGAGCTTTGACACTGTGTGGTGTGTGTGCGATGAAATACGGATGTATCTAATTCCACTGGGAAAGCTGCACTGGGAGAAAGCACGGCTTTGTTTCAGATGTGCCTTATCCAGCAGCAAACAAGAGCAATGCGGAAAGCAGGCACCAAGGACGATTCCCGGCAGCCCCTGCATCCCTTTGCCGTGACTTCCGTTCTCACAGGCCATCAAGATGCCAAGTAGTGAGGGTGATTAAAGAGACAGAATGCTGAGATGAAAAATAAAATCGAGCCCCATGAGTTTTCTTTTCCTGGAAATCGATGGTTTGTGGATTGAAGAGAGGGCTCTTGTCAGAACAATGCTAGCCTTGGAGAGAGAATTTCTTCCACTCCCTGAGATTGCTTTTAAAAATCCCTAAATAGACACTGTTCTGCGTATGTACGATGGGGAGAGAGGACATTGTTTCCAGCCATAGTGAGTATTTTAAGCGTGCTATTTCAAATTCAGCAAAGGAATTTGTAGACATGTGTTGAGTAGAGCTGTCTAAACGGTATGAAAGTAAATCTTCAAAGACAGCAGGAAGTCCTGGCTCTCATTCTGAAGAAATAAGTATAGTCTAGCTTGATGTCCTTTATGTACCGGTGGGTCTTTTTGTATCTGTGTGTACTATATTTATCTACCTATATTTTACATTTATATACTACATATTTTTAAGATGTATTCATTTTTATTTCATGCGTATGGGCGTTTTGCCTGTTTCCATGTCTGTGTACTATGTAGATGCCTCGTGCCTGCAGAGGCCAGAAGAGGACATCAGATTCCCTCTGAATGACATACGATTGTGAGCTGCCATGTGGGTGCTAGGGACTGAACCTGGACCCTCTGGAAGAGCAGAGTGTTTCTAATGTTTAAGCCATCTCTCCAACCTCTACATGCTCCATATTTTATACTTAAATATGAAGATATACTCTGAATAGACTGCAAAATGTTAAAACTATCTTGACTTTAATGTTTTTGAAGTCCTGGGGATGAAGCTCAGAACCTCATAGATTGGGGGTGGGGGCGGCAAATCTTTATTGCTGAGCAACATCCGAGGCCTGATCGCAAAAGTCAAGAAAGTGCTGTAGGTTAAACTCTAGATGTCAAAGAAGTTAAAGAATGAACCATTATAAAAACACAATTGGGTGGGTGAAAAGATGGCTCAACAGTTAAGACCACCTGCTGCTCTTGCAGAGGGCCCAGCACACACGTTGATTACCTCATGATGGCCTGTAACTCTAGTTCTAGGGTATCCACTACCCTCTTCTGGCCTTCACAGATACCTGCATATATGTGATGCAAACACACACACACACACACACACACACACACACACACACACACACACACACACACAGATGCATACATAGTCATACTCAAAAAATAGAAAAAGTATTTAAAAAGACAGAGACACGATTCTATGGGACAGGAAGCATGCATCAGAGGCTGGTTAGGAGGTGGCATAGCTCAGTGATTTGTTTTTCACTGTCTACAAAGAACAGGTGTACTACTTCTATATTCAGAAAAATCAATAATTCTTTGCTAATTTTCCCATGCAGTTTCCTATTTACTTATTCGCATCTGGATGTGTGTTTCTACATAGTTAGAGACTCCTGCTAATACCACAGGCAGCTCATGGGATTCAGCATGGCTCTCATGAAGGAGAAACCATCTCCCATCCTCAGGTCTACTTAGGATATCCCAACTCTGGTTCTCAAAGGCTCCTTACACCATTCCCAGCAGACGCTTCCTGACGCAGAGCACTCCATGTAGACACGACTCCTTCCTCAAAGTGACAAGCTGATAGTTGTTCCAAGAGCTTTGGGAGAAGGTCTCAGAAATATTTGCCCTGGCCTTTCAAAATAGCAAAATGCATTTGATCCTCCCTAAGCAATCTGTGTTGTAGGACTGTAGTACTTACTACCTAGTTAAGGGTATGTCTCTCTTGGCAGAGCTTAAAATGTGAACTTACTCAAGGAGTCAAGAGTACCAGAAAATTGGAACCTCAACATTCTGGTGCCCACTTGTTATGCCAGGTGTGTGTTCTTCATTCCCTGGCTCTGGGGAACATTCTGGAAGTAGTCCTGTGGCCATATTGACTACATATTTGACTGAAGCGCTGCATGGAGTATGCCAGGAGGAACTGCCCCCTATTTTAGGAACGACTGTTAGAAGGAATTGGAAAAACAAATTCTTTGTAACTTCCTCTTCAGACTTTCATTAAGAGTGTTTGTTCTCAGATGTTGGGGATTGAGAGGAAAGGTATTTCAAATGTTGGTTCATGCAGATCCTGAGCTGCAGGCTCTCGACTTGTGGTGAAATAACGCTGTGCACTTCACGGAGGCCGGGTGCTGTTTACCTCCGTGCTAACTGTAAACGGCCTTCCTACAGGGATTCTTCAGCATCCTTGACAGGCTTCATTCCATGGCTTCTCCCTCTCAAGTCTCTGAGGGCAATTTCTCTCAAGATTACTTTTGAATGATGGGATGGGAGAAGTGGACAACCCCCTCCCATAAGAAGAGTGAGTGAGGTCACCATAAAAGGGACACAGGGTTTCCAGAAGGTATGGTGAACAGGAAGCAGCCTGGCTGTGTATACCAGGGTGGCTTTCTCCATGCCAGGGTGGCTGGATCAGGTGACAGGCTGGACTGCAAGGCTACTATACCATTAGCACTGGCTGCATCCAGGGAGCTGATGCACGCTGTTTCTTCCATCTTTTAAACTTGGTTTCCAAGTTGTCATCATAGGTGAATAAGTGAGGATCGTGTGTGTGTGTGTGTGTGTGTGTGTGAGTGTTGTGTTTGGAGTGTGTGTGTGTATGTGGGTGTGTATGTGGGTGTGTTTGGAGTGTGTGTGAGTGTTGTGTTTGGAGAGAGAGAGTGTGTGTGTGTGTGTAGTGTGTGTGGGGTCTCTCAGTGCCATGATGCTAGGAGGTGGCAGTGGAGATGGATAGGAGATGCCTTGCTCTGATGTCTAAGACATCCACACACCATGCTTCCCTGTTTTGTTTCATAGCCTGCCTTTTAAACAGATACAGAAGAATGCAGAGAGAAGGATGAGCAAGTGGAAAATTAAAAATAATAAGCAAAAACATAAAACACACATACAAAAACTAAAAACTCTTTGGGCAAGATTTCAGTTCATTTTGTTTCCTGTAAAGATCAAATCCTGAAGTTTTCTTTTTTTTTTTTTTTTTGTCCTTTCAAAAGCAAGAATCTTAAACCATAATGGGAGCAAGTTGGTACCGCCTGTGCCCACACTGGATATATGTGAGCCCAGCTGTGAACCAGAGCTGCAGGAGATTTCCTCATGGGCATTGGTAGCCATGGAACAACCTCTCTCCATACTTCTCAGACATTACACTGCTCTCCAGAGACCAGGCATGAGGCAGGGAGGGGCCTGTCAGTTCCTATGATCTGTGCTGTTTTCTGGCTGTTGCAGAGTTGTACCAAGAACGCCAGACAGTCTCTTCACAACCTGAAAGTGAGGGAAACCATGAGTGTGGTTCCTTTAGGCAAGGAGTTCTAATTGATCAGGACTCAAAATATACAAAAGTCTGGATTCTTTCAGTTGATTAAATATGCAGCCCATTAACTTTTCTTTATCTTAGAGCCAAAATCACCAGGACTAAGATAAACAGGAAAATACAGCAGTTCTGAGTTACGTGACCAGACCCCAGTGTCCTGCAAGCGGACCTCTCAGCAGCCTCTGGGACCGTAGCTTTCCCTTGGCAGGCAGCCTCTCAAAGCCTTTCTTTGTCAGTAAGCTGTAGAATCCACCTGTAGCACACGGTCCTGGAAGCATGGTGGGGTATGGGGAAGGCTGACACTCTCTGTAGCTTGTGGAATAAAGAAGGAAGCACGAGAGGAGACAGAGAAGGAAATCCTAAGAAAGAGGTGGAGAGAGTGAGCTCTGTGGAGCTGAAAAATCTAGAATCAAGGATAGGAGAGGCAAAGCTGGAGGATGTCACATAAGCCGGGAGACTCCGTGAGGACAAAGGCAGTGACACCTAGTTCATGCTTGAAAGAAGTGGTTCAGTTCTTTGCCAATGAGGTTTTCTCCTTGTAGAAGCTGCAAGTCTGATTTGTGGGGTCCCTGTTTCTACACAAATCAAGAATCCTCTTCTTGAGCAGACGGAAGCCCAGGATATTAGTGAGGAAGACTGTAGTGAATTCTGTCTGTTTAGAGTTACAAGAGTTAAGCTAAAGTGGGAGCCTCCTGATATAGCACACTGGAGGGGATACAACTTATTTGTATACTTCCCTCCACTCTATATAACCTGAATCGTCCCAAGCACACCCACCTGGAATCTCAGAAGTTTATGATATTCAGAAGTAAGACTTTGCAGATGAAATTAGTTACACAGTTAGATGAGAACACACTGGATTCTGATACAGTTGAAGTCTAATAAATGGTCCCTTAAAGAGTCAAGAACGTAAAGTGATTCAGAGAAGTAGCCATATGAGGGTGGAGGGAAACGTCAGAGTGTGTGCCTAATGAGTGATCAGGGAACAGAAGAGTCCCCTGAAACCTTCAAAGGTTCCCTGCTCATGACAGAACCTTGTTATTTAGACTTTCAGCTTCCAGAATCAGAGGAGAATAAAGTTGCTTTAAGCCATCCAGTGTGTAGTAATTTGGAGAGAGCTCCTCACAGAAACCAGTTAGACCGGTTTCAAAACCCAGAAGGTTTTCAGTCTCCGGGCCTTTAGAGCAGCTGAAAGAAGGGAGAAGCTGAAGACCTGACTGGAGAAGGAGTCTGTACATTCGAGTTAGCAGCATTGTCTCCATATCTCACAACCTGAAGAAAACTCTCAGACACAAACTGAAATTCTGGGAGTGGTATTCCTCAAGGTTTGAATCTTCTGTGTTCTCATGAAGAAAAGTGTATGGCTACAAACTGACAGGGGACCCGCCTTAGAGCTCGGTTTCAACAGCAGTAAGAGACTACACCTGAGGAACTTCAATAAGTTCAGTTGACATAAATCAAAGCCATCAGTCCCCTGCCTCTGAGTTCTGACTAGCATGAAATACTCTGACTATAGTACAGTTATCAACATTGGAATTTGCCCTTGATGCTATCCTTACATAGTCCACTATGTGTATCCAAATTCTGTTATTTTTCTGAATCTTTCTTTTGCCACTTTTCATTCCTGGACCCGGGAAAGAACCCAGACTGTCCTGTAGCATTTGATCACCATCGTGGGTCTTGACTCTGTTATTCTAAAGCAGCTTGCCAGCCTTCTGTCGTCGTCATCTCTCCATCTTTGTAGTTTTGCAGACGTTGGGGGATTTTGTCATCTTTCCTTCATTTCTGGCTGGTCTGATGATCTCCTTTACAAGCGTCTCATGGGGAACATGACATTGGTTCACCCCACCACTCTCTTTTGATAATATTTTTCACTTGATTAAAACAGAACTAGACACTTCCTCATTAAATTACAAGTTCCAGTCTTCCCTGGTGGCCCTTCATCCCAGCTTTTCATCCCTAGGTCATGAAGTACAAGATGTGTCAGGTTCTCCCTGGGGTCTTCAGGCCCTTGAGGAAGAACAAGAGTTGCTCTGAGACCACACAAAGGCTCGACCTAATTTTTCACAGTCTGTTATCTTTATCTTTAGAAGTAGTTTGATTTTTCTCTTTTTTCGATATTTTTCTTTTAATTATCCTTCAAGTGTTCTTCCCAAAGTCTAATAGCATAGTACTTTCTGAAATGTTTTTCTTAAACCTTTAAAAATTTTTCATTATTGCTAATTAGGTATGTGTATTTGTGTGTGTGCGCACACACGAATTCAGGTACCTGTGGTGGCCAGAAGAGGGCATCATATCCTGTGCTGCCTAGTTTATGTCAACTTGACACAAGCTAGAGTCGTTGGAGAGGAGGGAGGCTCAGTTTGGAAAATACCTCCACAAAATGGGGCTGTAAACAAGCCTGTAAGGGATTTTCTTGGTGCTTGATCTGGGAGGGCTTTGTGGGTGGTGCTACTCCTGAGCTGGTGGTCCTGAGTTCTATAAGAAAGCAGGCTGAACAAGTCAAGAAAAGCAAGCCAGTAGGCAGCATCCCTCTGTGGCCCTCATCAGCTCTTGCCTCCAGGTTTCTGCCTTGTTTGAGATCCTATCCTTCAGTAATGAGCAATGATATGGAAGTGTAAGCCAAACAAACCCTTTCCTCCCTGAATGGTCATGGGGTTTCATCACAGCAATAGTAACCCTGACTGAGACACATGCCCTGGAGCTGGCAGACAGGCAGTTGTGAGCTGCTTTACATGAGGACAGCTCAAGTCCTCTGCAAGAGCCACGTGAGCTCTTAATTAATGAGCCCTCTCTGCAGCCCCTGAACTAGTACTTTCCAGGCACCCATCTATTTATTTAATTAAACATGGCTCTTACAAATAGATCACTTCCATGACAGTGAACCTCTAGAATGAGTTGTGTGAGTGTACGATTCCATTTAAATAAAGGGTCTGTTATTGCTCAAGGCACCATCAGTATTTGACATGTGCAGAGATTCATAAAGGAAGGAAGAACACTTATTTAAGCCGTGAGATGAACAGGTCTTGTGAGATTTAATTAAACACAATTTGAACAGCTGCAAAAGAAGCAAAAAAAAAAAAAAAAAACAAAGCAAGGTAAGCTCCTAAGCAACAACAACAACAACAACAACATGCCATTAAAACTGCTCAATAGTTTTATTAGACTAGTCCTAAATTTATAGACCAATTCAGATAGTTGACGCTTCCTGATTTGTCATTTTATAATTTTTAAACTCTGGTTGAGTTAAAGTACTTTTGTTGCTTGTGCATTTTTGCAGTCAACTGAAGTTTTCCTTTACATATATACACAAGTTCTTACACACACACACACACACACACACACACACACACACACACACGCGCGCGCCACAGAGTTGAGAGACGGAGGAGGCTCAAAGCTGCCACTTTGGGGAAGAGAGCTATGCACAGGAAGAGGCTTAGAGGCTGAGGAAGTAGAGAAGATACTGAGAAGAAACAAGGCCCTGGGAGCAGGAGGGAGGGGCTGGGCCTGACCACCATGTTTCTGTCTGCATCAGAGGAAGGAAAAGTTTAAATGAGGGGCATTGGGGGGCACTCCACACATCAGGAAAATGGTCAGAGATCTGTGAACGTAGTCTATTAAAATCTAGCACATGTGATTGTTTAAACAGACAGATGATAGTGGGTGATAAATAGATGATAGACATTATGTATCATGGAAATGAATTATTTATAACATACATGTTTGAAATGAACCAAAGTGCAAAGGAACAGAGGTTATGAAAAAATCAAAGAAAGGGCTCTATGGAATCCAGGAAGAACAGAGAACTAGACCTTTTTTACTCCCAAGCTGAACTTCAGGAATTCTTCTTTAAGAATCTTTAAGACCCCTCCAACACAATGGAAGCTAGCCAGGGTGGAGGTGGGGGGTGGGGGTGAGGGGAGTTTCCTGGCTAGTTCAAGACTGATTTCTCTGTGTCCTACAACCAAGCGTATGGTGTCTCAGCAATAGGGTCTTGCTCTCTGCTTCTGATGGTAACCAACAGCAAAGGCCTGTGTCATCTGGGAGCCTCTAGGACCTTACTGACCAGCAACCCGTAGGGATATGTCCAGTTCCTGGCACTGAGGTTAATAGCTCATGCCTCTCAGAGTATCATTGTCCACCCATGGGGATATTCATTCAAACTCCTCCGTAAAATTACATCTAATAATTAGCTTAAAATTAATAAAGTAAAATTGATGATACTAATGATCATTAAGGAAAATGTACTGGGTTTTCAGAAGGCTTTCTCCACCAATCCTTAGTGTTTCTTAACCCACTCCTTGTACTTCCTTCCTCTCAACCATGCTCACCCCTCCCCTACCTAAACCTTAAACCTCCACACTCCTTTATACTCTCTTATCATGGATGTTTAACTATCTGGTATTACTATGTTTTATATTTGAGTTGTGATATCATGAGTTTCCAAGTAGCTTTTTCGTATACACATCTCATGCATGCTGATGGGGAAGAAAGGACGTCAACCATCCATCTCTGGACTCTGCATGCTACAATAAGGATCTGCCAGGCGAGACGTGCCCACTTCTTGGGTGGCAAGACTTTTATGGGAATAACCTCTGCTCTTATGATTGGATTGAGGCCTGTCCCACAGAAAGGAATTCACACCTGGTACTGTAAACACATTCAAAGCCGTGGTTCACAGTGGTCATTCACCATGGAGGGAGCCTAGTGTTATTTTGGTAAATGGTCACGTTGTCAAACTGCCTTTTAAATATTTATATTTATGCCCATAGATTGTGTTGTGCTGACCTCAGTCTTGGTCAGAGAAGCCTCAGGAGAGAGTGCTAATATACTTCCTCCAGCAAGGTCACAGCTCCCAAACTGCACCACCAAATGGGAACCACGTGTTCAGATGCCCACGGCTATGGGAGACATATGCCACTTCATGGCCCTCAAGTACTTATGGTCATATCATAACACAAAAGGCATTTAGTCCAACTTCAAAAGTTCCCATAGTTTTCTAGTCCTAGCTCGTTAAAAGCCTGAGGCTCTCCTGAGATTCATGTCAATCTCTTAACTGTAAACCCTGTAAAATCTAAAGGCAAATTATATATTTCCATCATAAAATGGTGCAGAATATACTTTGTAATTCTAAAAGGAAGGAATGAGACGTAGTGAGGAAAGGCTAGACCACTGAGACGTAGTGAGGAAAGGCTGGACCACAGCAAGAGCCAAACCCAGAAGGGCGTGCATCAAATCCACCCACTCCATGGCTAGTGTCAAAGGACTTAGAGGCTCTGCCCTTCCACAACGGTTGCCTAGAATATGCTTACCTCTCTTGGGCTGTACAGGGACCTCCACTCCCTGCAGTGAGCTCTCCTTGGCAGACAGCCCATGGGTCTGGCTTCTCCCATGTCTTGGAAGCTCTAATGCAATCCAGGGCTCACGTCCATAGTTTCATGCAATGGCAGGCAAGGTTCTCCATGGAGGAACTGTCCTGTCACATGCTGCCCCACCTCAGTGGCTCTCTAGAATCATGGAAGAAGATTCCACGACCCCTTTACTCATGATGGCCTTCATTACTCTAAAGCCAGCGCCGTGCGGAAGACACTGCCAAGCTCGGCTGCTAGCTTGGGCAGGACTCTGGCCCCTTGAGTCACATTTTCTTTTTCTTTTTCTTTTTTTAAAGCATCATGAATAAATATGTATTTAAAATGCACAGTGGACATCTTCAGTTTCTATTGTTCCATAGCACTCTAGCTGGGGTGACACAACAGGAACTGATCAAGTAGCACAAGGGACAGCCTGGGCTCACGCACGCCCGAGGCAGCAGTGTGCTGTCTCCCTACTCTCCCCAGTGGAGCCTCTAGAACACATTAACCTACGAGTGTCTGGGGACTTGGCTCCTAGAGCCACCTTGTGAGGGTGACTCTTCGGGGCTGCAGCAGCTTTTGAACCTAGGGTGGTGTGGAGATGGTCACCGAGCCCGTGAAGGACACACTGTCAGCTATATCCATGGTTTTGAAGCTGTCTTTACTGTAGACCTTCACATCCCAGACTCCACTAAGAACTGATGATGTATTATGCCTAAACACCAGGGGCAACTCCACCTAGAGGCCTTTGCCCATGGAAGGGCCCCCTTACTCTTTTTTTCTGTCCAGAAGAGAAAAGCATGAACGCTTCTGATATGGTCCAAGTACAGAAGACAAGAGTCTCCCCAGCACTGCCACACTGTGAAATACTCACTAGCCCAGCCACCAGCACAACCTGGCAGCTGTCTTTATTATTGTTGTTGTTGTTGTCGTCGTCGTCATCATCATCATCATAATCTGTGACATGGCATGAGGATGCATCCAGGGACTGGGTTGGATACAATGAGATTAACTACGCCGATTCTTGACTTACTGATTTGCTGAGACAGTACAACGAGAGTCCTGTGGGAATGAGCTGGGGATGGGAAGCCTTAAGCCTAGGCCTGGTGGGGGAGCTCAGGGGCCGCCTGAAGCATGCCTGTCGGAAGCCCATTAAGTAAACCTTGTTAAGAAGGCCTGGGCAGTTCTCAGCTGTGGTCCTGCCTCCTAGATAATTAGCCTCGAAATCTGTCCCACTCTGTCCTGCTGAGGTCCAGCAGTGCCTATGTTATATGCTCTTTCATCCCTTTAGGCTGACATCTGCCCCACAACCTGCCACTCTCTTTCTGTCTCCCCATCCCATCTCTACCTGCCATCCTTTGGTGACCCCAAGTCGTCAACCACCTGGACCTACTCTATTGTATCTTAATAGAGCATCCCCTCTAGGTGATTCCTTTAGTGACCTAGCAACCCCAGTGGCCCTTGCATAGACCTGATTGGTTACTGATTACTTCTACCACCCAGAAAGCATGGCTGCACTCCTCTATTGCCAGGATTCAATGGAGCTGGCCATCTGAAGGAAGAACCAGAAAGGTCCACCAGGAAGTTGCTTCTCTAGTTGGTCAAAATTCTAAGCACAGTGAGCCTCACAGGGGCCTTGGTGCCCTGCTCTCTGCTAATGCAACAGCTTCCTTCATCTCTAACCTTTCTCCAGTGTGAATTCATGGTCTTCCCATGGGCAGTTTCAGGGAGCCCCCGTGGGTGGTTTCGGAGATCCTCTTGCTTCGCCAGCTCTTCAGTGTTGCTATGTTTCTGTGGTCGTTATCTCAGACTTGGTTTATCACCCCTGTTTAGACTCCTAACTTCAGAAGGCCTACCTGGATCAGCAGCAGGTTCTCCCCTATGTTTGGACCTTGCTGAGGGGTCATGGGTCCTTGCACATTCTCTGGTCCCCAAGCTTTCTTATTGGGCAGCAAATGCTGTGTGGGGGACAGTTTCTGCTGATGGTGACTCAGCAGACTGGTTCTCCAGCAGATTTGTTTCCTTGTCTGTATGGGTTGGTGACTGATCCTCAGCTTGGGTTTCACTGGGCGCCTGCAGGTGTGCTCCGGTTTGGCCAAGGGACTGTCAAGACAAGCCCCAAGATAAAAACAGGGTGCTCATTTCTCACCTCCTGGGAAGAAACTCTCAAATTCTGTCAGTCTCTCCAGATATGAGAATTTTCCGGTATACCAACCCTTGTTTGTTGAACTGATATTAAAACAAAACAAAACAAAACAAAACCAATTCAGATAAGACCTGGGATTTCCCTACCCTCACAGAGAGGCTCTTGGGGCATCCATACTGCAGTGGGGGGAGGGGAAGACAGGACTGCAAAGCACTGTGTTCTCTGGATTTCCCTTGACCTCTGAGGATTGACCTTTCCCCAATGGGTCAAGCTCCTCTCTCTAGCTCCCTTCACACCCTTTGCATACACAGCCTCATCCCCAGCATTTCCAGACAGGTTTACACCCCTTGGGTGCTAGCTCCATTGTATACATTTGGGGTGACCAGATTAGATCCTGGAACACAGCCCCCACCGACCACAGAGTAAGGCGATTCCAGGAGACTGAAGCAATTCTGGGAGACAGAAGTGTACACACTCACATATTAAGGTTCATTGTGTAGCATGAACACAGGTGTTTCATGTACAGCTGCATGGAGCATCTGACATTTAGCAGAACCGTGGAGAAAGTCACACTGTGACTTTGATAGTATTAACCCTTTGTCTATCTACAGCGGGGAGTTTATCCCTCCTAGGTTCTGCTGCAGAGATGAAGTGTCTTCCTATTCAGGTCGGAGTAAAATCCAGTTTCCATTGATCCCCCTGTGACAGCCTTGAGGGAACGGCAGTAGCCCAGCTGGACCACTGTTATCAGGAGACAGGACACTCTGTCTCCATCATTTGCAGTTATAAATGGTGCTATCTGTCTGAGAGCTGAGCATGGGCTCTCTGGGCAGTTACACACTCAGCAAGCCCTGGGAACAAGAGACAAGGCAATGAAAGTGACAGAGAACTCACGAGCTCCTCTTTGGCCCCCTGGCTCCCTTTCAGCCGGCTAAGAGGCAATTCCTGGATGAAAGCACAATTCTTGTCAACACTTTTCAAATTTTAATCTACTTTGCAGAAAATCATCTCTAAAGGGCCATGAGAAATTTCATTATAAGAAATAAAAAGGTCCTTAAACTCAGAGTTAGGGAGAGATAGGCCTCCATGCCATTCAGGCAGTGGCCAGAGAAGCATTGCCCCTGCCTGAGCCGTTGCTTTATCACTGTTGTGGGGTCAGGAGAACACTTCTCACTTGGATTTAGGATGGCTTCTGGAGCCATTGAGAAATATAAGACTAGATGCAACGCACGTGGAGTATAATCTCATGCATGCTTTTCCTATGGCCAGTTTAACCCCTAAACAGCTAAAGGTTTACATTTTTTGACTAAGGGTCACAGAGTCCTTTAATTAAAGTCTGACTTTGTGGGCTGGAGGATGGCTGAGTACTTAAGGGTGGGTGCTTGTTATTCTTCCAGAGGATTCAGGTTTAGTTCCCAACATCCACTTGAGGCAGCTCACAACTACCTGCAATTAGAGCTCCAAGGGCCCTGAGACCCTCCTCTGGCCTTTGCAAGCACATATACGTAGACCCCCACACATAAAAGCAAGCAAGCAAGCAAGCAAACAAACAAACAACCTTTTAAAAAGACATGACTTATTTCAACCTAAAAACTATAGATATTAATGTTTCCCCTTATTCATAAATAATAGCATAATTGGTCACGCTCTAGAAGAAAACAGTGCTACTTAAATGAATTATATAGGGTGAATTGAATGAAATCCCCAAAGTTAGCAGCAAATGGCATCATTTGAGAAAGTGTCTTTAATAGAATATCTATAATTCTCCTCATGGGTCTATGTACTTGGCCATTGATAGTGTTGTGTTTTATTAAAAAAAAAATAAAGATAAAGAAGCCAGGGATATGTTTGTTGGAGACATGGTATGATGTGGAGGGAGGGGCCGCCTCTGTGGGCCCGTGCTGAGGCATCCCTTCCCCCTGAGGTACCACAACAGGACAGTATAGTATAGAATAGAGTTTATTTATTTAGGGCATGGGGAGGGGAGTTGAGGGTGTAGTAGAGACAGAGAAAGGCAGTGTTGGAGAGGGAGAGAGAGATGGACCAGGGCCATGAACATATGGAGAGGGAAGGGAGGGGAATTGGGAGAAGGGACAGAGAGGGGAGAGAGGAAGGAAATAAGAAGAGCAAGAGAAGAGAGTGAGGAGGGGGTCAAGCGGCCCCTTTTATAGTGAGTCATGCCTACCTGGCTGTTGCCAGATAACTGTGAGGTGGAACCTAGAAGGAAAGCCAACAGCTAGTCTTCCCTTGTTCCTCATGGCAGTCATGTCAGGGAACTGTTGTGTACATGCCTATCATTACTAAGAGAAGCAAGTGAGGCCTTCAGTTTTGAGGAGCTTGTCTAAGATCCTAAATAGAAGGTGACGCGCATGCGTGCTTAAGAAACGGTCTGGTCCTTGTCTATTTCAGCTTCTTCCTGACTCTTCTGCTAACCCTTCCATCCCTACTGATACACAGGCAAGTTTTAGATTTATTATGATTCAGGTACCTTAGGGTAATAGACAGATGGCTCCCACTGAAGAGGAGCGGACACACCACCATGCCATGGGAAGAACATGGAGAAGCGTAAGGGCCATTCAGGAGGCGGGAGGAGGGATGAGAGCTGGGGCTGGAAGCTTACTATGGTTTTGGGGAAGGAATGAGCGAGGAACTCTGAGTGGACCAGGCAGGTGTGCGGCACTGGCTGGGGATGCCTGCAGTGGGCTGTGGAGTGCATGGGTGTCTCAGATCCTCTGGTTCCTGGTTCCGAATCAGCTGGAGAACATTCATCTCGCCTCCTGCAGTGAAGGGGTCAGGTGGAGGAGGTGATTTTCTGACCTCTGACTCCTTTGCTCCATGGCAGGCTTCAGTATCTTTATTATTATTATCATTATCATTATTATTATTATTATTATTATTATTATTATTATTATTATTATTTTCTTTATTTACATTTTAAATGTTATCCCCTTTCCCGGTTTCCCTTCCTCCGGGAAACACCCTATCACATCCTCCCTCCCCCTATGAAGGTGTTCCTCCACCCACCCACCGACTCCCATCTCCCTGCCCTCGATTCCCCTACACTGGGGCATCTATCAAGCCTTCACAGGACCAAGTACTTACAGGAGAGAAAGGGGGATACAAAGGAGTACAGGAGAGAAGACTTTGATCAGAGCATGTATGTGTATTATTAAATTATCAAAGATTAAAATTTGAAAGCGTATTTAAAATGGCTCTTGTGTCCCTCCCTTTGCCTGTCAACCGATTGAAACAATGAACCTCAAGGAACTGATTTTCCTCAGGAGGCTCTCGCCAGGGAAAGGAAAAGCAGAGCCTTTGGTGGCAGATGGGAAGAAGTTGACTCCCAAGAGAGATGTCGTACAGCTCTGAAACTTCTCAGCCTGTCTTGCTGAACAGAACCACTCCTTGACCAGGACAGCTTAGTTATGAATACCTCTTGCCCACTGTTTTAACCTGGACATTTCCAGACCCTGTCCAGGGTCGCTGGACCTCTTTGCTGCTGCTCCCACTGTAGCTATGTTGAGTAAGTCTCCTGTGTCTGCTTCTTTCTTTAGTGAGGCTATGGAGGATCAGTGGCCAAGTCTAGCTTCTTAGAGACACCCAGACTTGAGTTCTGCTCCTAACAATAGTAGCATCGCCGTGGCTATGCATCAGGATCTGGGCGCTATGGCATCCTAACACTATGGTGTCTGCTCGGTCCTGTCAGAATACACCAACCTAGAAGAACAGCATACGGTCTTATGTGAGGCTCTGTGCATGTTTCCAAGTTCACAAAGAATTAGCAGAATTGACCGCCTCATGATTGTAGGACTGAAGTCACCATGCCAGTCACAGTCATACTAGCTACAAGGCTACTGAGATAGAGAGCTCAACCAATGGCTGCTTTCTTCTTCGAGGCCAGCAGATCATGCCTCTTTCTGATGTCCATCTCAGATTTCAAGACCAGAGGAGTACACATGACTAACTCAAGCCCACTATCTTAAGGTTTCATTGCTGTGAAGACACCACAACCAAGGTGACTCTTATAAGGACAACATTTAATTGGGGCTGGCTTACAGGTTTAGAGGTTCAGTCCATTATCATCAAGGATGGAATATGGCAGCATCCAGGCAGGCATGATGCAGGAGGAGCTGAGAGTTCTACATCTTCATCTGAAGGCTGCTAGAAGACTGACTGCCTCCCATGTGGTTAGGAGGAGGGTCTTATTGCCCATCCCTACAGTGGCACACCTCCTCCAACAAGGCCACACTTACTCCAACAAGGCCACATCTACTCCAACAAGGCCCCACCTCCTAATAGTGCTATTCCCTGGGCCAAGTATATTCAAACCACCACACCCACTAAGAGTGATCCCCCTTCACATGAACTAAGGACCTTAGTCTATCTACATAAATCCCTGTGCCATATAGAACACTGTCACAGGAGTCATACCTATTCTGCCCACAGCTTTTATCTCCACTCAAGGAGAAGGAATAATTCAGGATCACGGTCAGGTTGGAACTTTGCCCATCCCAGATGACAATTATACCTCTCTGGACAACGCCTAGAACAAGCTGTCTGCAATGCTTTCTCTTTCCCATCTGGAAAATTTTCTGAGTTTGAAATGGATCTGGTTGTTGAAAGAAAGGGTCCGTTAACACATGGTTTCCCAGCACAATGATGGACACTCCCTCTGGGACTGAACTAATTCTTGACTCATCCTTGGATCTACTCTACTCTTGACTCATCCCTAGATCTAATCTAAAGACCACCAATGGCACAGACATTCCAGAGGGCTGGTGAGGGTACTGGTGTGGCTAAGCATCAGTCACTACCTTAGGGTTCTTGTCCTAGGGAAGTGAGGTGCTGAAGATGCCCAGAATGATAATAGAACAGACTGGGTTACACACACGATAGGCAGCATGAAGGGAACATGTCTGCGCAGAATGCCTCTTCTCTCAGTCCCTTCATGGCTCCAGTCATGCACTCCCGAGTCTTATGCACTATCCAGCTTCCTGTCTTCAATGCTTCAGTAACTGGATGCTAGCATATGTTAAAGATGACAGGAATGGAAGCGTGGGGGAGGGAAGTCATTCCAGTTTCTATCTACATTTGTTGGGCAGAAGATTTAAAATTTTTATTTTTCTCAGCTGTCCTTTTATCACCTAGGGCCTTGTTGTTAACTAGCACATTTTTTCTTTTAGGCTATTTGTGGTAGATCCTTGAAAGGACCCAGGATGAGGTATGTGCAGCTCCCCAAGAGATAGATATTCCTGAAGATCCCTTTACAAACGACTTTGTCCCCCTCACTCCAACTTGGAGCCAATGTGAGGTGTCATTTCATGGCTGATCCTAAAATGTCTGGGAATTTTAGGTGAATAGTAGGTTTAGTCCAGAGGTTTTTGGTCTAAACAGATCTTTATCAGTTCTGGAGTTATTATAATAAGTCAGCAGTTCTCAGCAGAAGGGTTCTTTTGATCTTTGGGTCTGTAGAGTGCTGACTTCTTTTTTTTTTTTTTTTTTTTTTTTTTTTTTTTTTTTTTGTCACAACAAGAGGTCACTGCTGGCATCTAGTGGTGGAGGCCTGGGATGTTTCTGTCATGGCATGGCACTCCAGATGGCCTCCAGAACTGAGTATCCAATGTCAAACACCAACAGAGTTTAGTTTGAGAAACCTTGAATTGAACCAGCCCAGGCTATGTGACCTTCATCAAGGCAAAGCTGTTCTCTCTGAACTGGGATACCCTCCCACCTCTCTGTGCCCCTCACCAAATCAGGACAAGCAATTCCAGCTGACCTTGGAGGCCTGCCTGCCTTGGGCATAAATTCACCAGGCTGGGTTGGAGGCCTAGGGACATATTGCTGCCTTGATCTCTTGCCATGCTGAGTCCTAGGCGTTCCAAGTATTTACCATCCTCTGCAAGACTGAATTCTCACTCACAGAGGTGAGCCAGGGGCATCACAGGGTGCCAGTGCTGTGTGTGTTCAGTGAATGATTTGACGGAGAGGGAGAGGGAGAGGGAGAGGGAGAGGGAGAGGGAGAGGGAGAGGGAGAGGGAGAGGGAGAGGGAGAGGGAGAGGGAGAGGGAGAGGGAGAGGGAGAGGGAGAGGGAGAGGGAGAGGGAGAGGGAGAGGGAGAGGGAGAGGGAGAGGGAGAGGGAGAAGGCAACTTGGTTAGATTTCTGCTGATCTTTCCAATTTAAGGTAGAAACCCAAAGCTTGAC
Source organism: Mus musculus (assembly GCF_000001635.26). Classification (NCBI taxonomy): domain Eukaryota; kingdom Metazoa; phylum Chordata; class Mammalia; order Rodentia; family Muridae; genus Mus; species Mus musculus. The sequence continues at coordinate 1,080,338 of NT_039634.4, read as the reverse complement.
CCTAATGTGCCTTGGTCAGATACAGTACAATCTTCTGCCTTTCTATTGGACATTTCTGGATCAAAGAAATAAATGGTGGGGGAGGGTGGCAAAGCATTTTACTTTTCCTTAGAAAGAAAAGGAAGTTGTAGATTGTGAAACCCATTGATTTATAGTGTTTCTCTTCCCTCCTATCTCTGGGTAGAGAAATGGAACTTACTTTTCTTGCCCTGTGACTTTAGGTGTGGTTCCGTGGCTTTAGGCTAAACTCAACTACGTGAAATGATTTATCTGCAGTGTGTCCTTGAGTGTATGACTTAGCTTTTGCCTCAGTTTCCTTATCTGTCAAGTGGAGATTACAGTCCTGCCTACAGACTGGGTTACTGTGATAATCAAATGGGTAAATATTTACCAGGTGCACAGAGTAGCGCCTGACCTTCTGGTAAAATTATCTAAGTGTCTGAATGTGTTCCGAGCCTCTCCCTACCTGTATAACTCAGTGCACCAAGGACGTGTTTTTGCTGCGATATTAACCTATTGAAAACCGACTTGGAGCCCAAAGGCTACCCTTCAGCCAGTACCTGATTCAGAAGCAGCATGCTTGTGTTTCCTGGACTTGATTTCCTAATCAGGACATGCTTTTCATTAGTCTATTTTCATCAATAAGGGTGAAACAGAGAGGTCTTTCCAGAAATTCTATTCGCTGGTCTGTGGCCTTTCTCATTGGGCCATTTGCTACCCCAACTCCATGGTGTATCAGCTTCTTTCCTGATAGGTTTCTCCTCCTTTCTTGGGTGTAGAGAAAGTCTAGTTTGGGCTTGGGATTGCTGGTGATAGTCCGAGAAGGAAGACGAAGAGAGGAAAATCTAACAACTTCATTGAGTCCTAGGAGACAGGGACCTGGGGTGAGGGTGGTAGGGAGGTCCAGTAACTAGTCAGACTGGAAAGATCCAAACACTTCCTTCATTTGCAAATCCATCAAAGCCTGGATTGCACAGAAAGGAGAATCTGTGGGCCACTGCCATGGCCCTGCTCTTCCTGGTGAGAAGAAACACGGCGACCTCAGGCGACCCTAGGAAGAGAGGCTGACCTCCTTCCCTTCCCCGCTGGGTTTGTTCTGCAACTGAGGTGACGATTTCCTCTTCTCAACTCCCAGAACTAGGGCCAAAACAAGCTGTTCTGAAAATGCCAGGGCTCACTCTCTCCTCTAGTTGGTTTTGGTCCCATGGTCCCTGCCGGTGGGAGGAGACTGGAGCTTGTCACTCAAGAGAAAGATGTGTCTAGCTTCCACCTGCTGTCCTAGAGTAGTTTTTAGCAATGTTCTTTTACCAGCACCACTACCACCACCACCACCCCGACCCCACTCCTCGCCCCCTGCCCTGCCCCCAGAGTGCCCTAGTCAGAGCAAAAATGTTACTTCCATCTGATGCCTCAGCAGCACCTCTCAAATTCTGCAGTTGGGGAAGCGTCTGTGGCTTCCTGGTCAGCATGGATGTCCACATGGGCTAGAAGTGAGAGTGGGTGGGCTAGTTGACAGAATGAGGGCATGATGACCTATGCCCTCACCTCCTTTTTCCTGAACAGTACTAGCATAGGGTGCAGCTAGGGCAGGACGTGGATGGCAGGATCGCTGGGTAATTCTGGAGCAGGCATCTCAGGGCATGAGGGACATTGTACAGGCATTGTGAGGTGGAGGACAGTATACAGATACTTCACAGAGAGAGAACAGACAGAGATGGGGGCCATCCTGGGCTTGAGGCCACAGTGCAGACCATGGAAAGTCAGTGTTTGTGACCTTCACCTTCTGTGGGATGGCAATTAGGATGGCCTGCCGTGGTGTTTGGGGGAAGACAATGTGCACATTTTGACTTGTTTGCTCCACTGTGTGGCACCCAGGTATTGTCATTGCATGGCAGCTGGTATGAATTCCACTGTGCCATCCATCAATGGCCTGACACCACAGGAGCCATTGCACAGCTGGTTCCATAGCTAAACCTGGACCCTAACCCTGTGGGATCCTCCAGTATGCACCAGGGACCTTTCCAGGGCCCAGCATCCTGAGGCTCCTGCATAGTGTTTTTACTGAAAAAATGCTTGAAGCAGCCTCTAGGCAAATGGCCACCGGACAGCGAACATGAGGCAAAACCCCCTGCCATGTGTCCGCTTAGAACTGCTGTACTTAAGGGACCAGTGAGGCTTTAGGCAGCAAAGAGTTTCAACCATCTGCTGCCTTGGAGATTTGCATTTAGAAACACCTGTGTGAAGAATGGAGGCACAGTCAGAAAGGACAAGTGTGTGAGGAGAAGCCAACAAACTAGGAGGGTTGGTTCCCACAGGGAGGGAGGCGAGAGTCAAGCAAGCATCCAGACCTCGAAGGAAGGCTTGAATATTGGAATCAAATGGCTTTTTCCTGGAGGCTTAGATATAATATCATTCTGTCTTCAAATGTGAATCATTAATGGGTGGGCCCAGTCTCCCTCTATGAGGACAGGAATCTCATCCACTCAGCCACTATGCTGTCTCCTCTCTGAGGGGAGGCTGCCATATTGAAGGTGGTGAGTACCCAGAAATGGCCACCTGAGCTCTGGGTGCTCCTAAAAGCTGGCACCTCCCTGGCTAGTGTGTGCACTCTAGCAGAGCAGCTAGCTACTGGTGAGTAAATTCAATTGACCAGTACCTCAGGGAGAATGTCATGGAGGGACTGTCTACTTGCCTTGATGTAATGAGGCTGGGAATCTCAAGCAGCCAAGTAGCTCTGGGAGGGCCCAGTTAAGAACTACATGGCAGGGAACTGTCTGGATGTTGTGGAATCAGAGTGTATACATCAACTTCAGGACTGAGATGACCAGAGAGGGTGAAGTTTCCTCTAGCTGAACATCAAGATGCACATATTAATATAATATGTGGTGTGCATTAACAGGATATGCAAAGCATTCAACTCCTACTATGGAGTGTGTCCCTACTGTGTGCTAATGGAGTAGGTATAGTGTTACCAATGTAGCTTGTTAATAGAGTGATGTGTTGTTGATGTGATACAAAGATGGGTCTTGACTGTGTCATGCATTGTGCTGTCGCTTTAATACCAGGGGTTGATGATACAATGTGGCATAGTCACCACTGTGATGTATAGTGAATGTATAGTGGTACAATAAGTGATATGTTGCTTGCATACATACTTGCTGATATGATATGCATCACACTGTCAATGTAACATATAATGCATCACTCAGTTCTGTAATGTGTTCATGATGTAATATAGAGGCTACTGATAATGTATACTGTGCACCACTGTGAGGTTTATGGTGGTTAGTATTGACTGTCAACTTGACAGCTAGGAGGCAAGCATCTAGGCATACCTGTGAGCGATTGATACCATAAAGAGTAGCCTCTGAGGATGTCTGTAAGAGACTGTCTGTATAATGTTAATTGATGTGAGGAGATCCACTTTGGTTGTGGGTGAAGCCGCTCCCCAAATAAATGGAGGTGATGAGCTGAGTGCTTGCCTGTATGCATTGACTTATTGTTCTCTGGTCTTGACTGGATGGAGTGGGCGCCCACTTCACTCAGGCTCCCGACTCTGAATTTTCTGTGTGAGGGACTGTACCCAAACTGTGAGTCAAATAAACCCTTTCTGCCTAAAGCTGCTCTTCTCTTTGGTTTTGATTTTTATCATAGCAACAGGAAAAGAAACCAAGACATGATATGCATTTGGGGGTATGGTCTACAAGGTATTATTAATGTCATGTATAATATTTGTTGATACGATGTGTAATTATCATTATAGCATATCGTGTGTGCTGACATAATGGTTCACGTGTTAGTGTGATTTTATGAATATAATATGTAAGATGTTAACAGTATGTGTGGTGTGTCTTGCTATAACATGTGTGGCTGTGTGTTGAAGCCACATGGGGTATGTGACTGATACAACATACAAAGTGAATTCGATGCCATAAGAATGGAGTGGCAGCAAGGACAGCCTTGACCAAAGCCTTGCTCAAACAACCTGTCTTGGCACAATGCTTCATTTTCTCAAGGTTGCGTGCAGACAAAATACAAGTCCAAAGTCTCCGGGAAGACCCGGACTTTCCATAGTCAAAGGGAAAGTCCACAGGAACCAACCAGGAGTCAACCCGCTGCACACACACACATACACACACACACACACATTCACAAACACTTAAACCACTTAAGCACACACATGCACACACGCTCACAAACACCACCACACCTTCAAGGAACAATAACTTATAATATGCTTTAACTCTGTAATTTCCTGAGTAGAATTACATTTAGGGTGGAGGATGGGCACCTCCACCTTTACTGAGCAGTGGGTAAAGCCATGCGCCTCCAAACTTGATGACCTGAATTTGAAAGGGAGAACAGATCCCGGAAGTCCTCTGACTTCCAGGCATCTACTATGTGTCCACAACACACACACACACACACACACACACACACACACACACACACACACTGGAAAAATTTAAAAATATTTTAAATGATTTAAGACTTATGAAAACTTTAAAGTCTCTTTCAAAAGACCAGGCATTCTGAGTCTAAAGCCAAATCCCGAAGTTACCTCATCCCATCTATCAAAAGACTTAGGGTTTTAGCTGGTATTGGGGGTGGGGGGAGATGAAAGATAGAGCTGAATAGATGAGATATCAATAGATATACAGGCTAGGTTGATAATTATAGATGATAGGTAAATAGCTAGATGGCAGGTAAGTGGTAGATGGATAATAGCTGTATACATGAAGAGGTTTCATAGGCATGGATGACAGTAGGTAGACAAGAGACAGCTCAAATAGAGAGTGGATAGGTACATAAATAGACAGTAGATGGTGACAGACTCACTGTTTCTGTGTGTGCACCGTGCTGTGCTTTCTTTTCATTGGGGATTCCCACCTCAACAGAGGGCATTTCTGGCTGTAAGGATATCCTATGCAGCGACATCTCTGATCCTACCAACGAGGACATAGAAACAGTGACAACCAAAAATGTCCCAGATCTTCTAAGAGACCCTGTCAAATGCATAACCACTCACAACTGAGAACCCCACTTTCCACTCTAATGGAGATCACAGTTGCAGACCTCAGAAGGCCATGGTTTAGGACCTGGTCCTGAGCACTAGCCTGCAACCTCAGCCAGGGTCACCCCTCTTGAGCTCCTTGTCTTCATCTGTAGGATGGATATGGCTGCTGTACCTGGACACTAAGTCTTTGCATGGCAAATATCTGCTACTGATGCTAACACCCCTTTCTCTCCAGAGCCCAGAGACACTGGGTGGTGGGAGTGAAGGAGCTGTCTATAAGCAACAACAAGAAGGAATGAGAGGTGCTGATGTCTACTTTGAATACTAGCCAGAGACTCCATCCTTAGGGCTCACCACATGCGGGCATTCATAGGTAATGGCATCTTCTTGACACAGGATGCAATTATGAAAATGGCATGTTTCAGGAGCAAGACAGCAGTTAGTGGGGTGTAAGATAGATGCCCCGCAGTGCTTGGCAAACTGCGCTTATCCTGTGCCAGATCCTTCTGTTGTGTTTCACACATAGCAGCCAAGGTCTCCAGACTTGTCCAGATCAACCCACTGTCTTGAGCCTGAGGTCTGTTGTTACTTCCCCAACATACCTTGCCCCCATGCTGTTGCCTGGCAACAGATTCAAGCAGTCAAGCATCACTGATGCCAGCACAGCAGGTGGGGTGCACAGGGATCTCACCTGTCATTTTCACTTCGAAGTTGGAACATGTCAGAATGTGGGTTCACTTTCAGGATGGGTTTCTCTCTGGACCCTTGTGTTTTTGTAAGGGCACATGGCTTGATGAACCCCCAGGAGATGAGAAAAATATTGATTAGCCAGGGAGGTCATCTCATCTGGAAGAGGAGAAAACATACTACCTGGTGGCCACCTTGCCTTCAGGAGGGTACAGGGACAGAGCAGAACAGATTGTCTGGTCTACAAGGAGCACTTACCTTCAGACATAACCTTGTATCACTCTCCTGAGAGAAACAGCCAATAACTTAGAGGCTTACAGCTATGGATGTTTCAAACAAAACCAAAGTTCCCCAAGGCAAGCCCAGAGGTTGAACTTTTCCTCGAATATCCCATTCCTGGGAGGAGTGAGGCACAAGGGGAAGTCAGTATAACCATCTGGTCTCCAGCTGACTTGGCAAGAAAAACATAGCAGCGATGTTGGCCTTTAATACGACTGATCACTGTTGGCTCGCACATGAAAATGAATTAGAAGGAGAGCCAAACTTTATAATTGTTGGTAAATCTGTAGATGATCAGTGCTGAAACGTCTATTACTCCTTTCTTTCCATTTATCACCATTTGTTGTATTCTGCACCCCTGGATTTGGGAAGGATGACCAGATGGAAATCAGACTACAGTCATTAAGTAGGTAAGAAACAGATGGTGTGGAAGGAGAAAAACAGAAGGCTTCAGGGTGGGGCAGAAGCTCTGACCAGAGCACCAACCTTCCCTTCCCAGCTCCAAGGCCCAGTCAGAGTCAATCTGGATGATTCCAGAACTGATGGAGGTCAACTGTGCCCCTCTGTCACCATCAAGGACAAGGCACATGCCACCTTTGTTGATTCGAGGGAGAAGGGTAAGATAGCACAGCACAGCAAAGAGAGACACAGGCTTCTGGTAATGGTGCCCCAATGTGATGGTTTTGTATATGCTTGGCTCGTGGAGTGGCACTATTAGGAGGTGTGGCTCTGTTGGAGTAGGTGTATCACTGTGGATGTGGGCTTTACGATCCTCATCCTAGCTTCCCAGAAGCCAGTATTCCACTAGCAGCCTTCAGATGAAGATGTAGAACTCTCAGCTCCTTCTGCACCATGCCTGCCTGGATGCTGCCATGCTCCTACCTTGATGATAATGGACTGAACTTCTGAACATGTAATCCAGCCCCAATTAAATGTTGTCCTTTATAAGAGTTGCTTTGGTCATGGTGTCTGTTCACAGCAGTAAAACCCTAACTAAGACACCCAATGAAAGTGCTTGCCATCAAATCTTGGGCTCTAAGGACAGGGAGGTCTAGGATTCTCCCTACTCATCTATCATTTTGGTTTCATTGCCTGTTGTGTATATAAAGGGAATCGGAGTCCAGCATAGGCAGGGGCTTCCCATATATGTAACAGTTGTATGGCTTCCTGAGGGTGACGGCTTGGGGTGGAGCAGAGCACTTTGTCTAAAAAGAATTGTTACTTTGCAGTAAGCAAGTCACTTGAGAATAAATTCAGACATTCTCAAATAATCAAATTTAAATTTATGTTTCTGTTGTCATCATCTAACCACAAGAACTCATAGGAAGCAGGACCCAGGCCCAGACCTCTCTATGTCATGATGGTTGGTACCTCCCTCAGAGATTGTGAGTTTTCTTATTGATCTCCCATCAGCAACAGGTTGGTAAGACCATATTTGGGCTTTGTTTCTGAAATGAAAAACCAAAGCCCATCTCCCCCTGCTCTACCTGCTTCTTGTCTTCACCTCCCAGGGACTGGATGCTGGGCCCTCCTGAACAGGGCAGCTCACGTGATGGCCTGGAACACCTGCTATATTGTTGTTCTTTATGTCACTGTCATTGCAATGAGAGGGAGACAGAATGCCCTTAAGTTGTCAAGAATCAAGGGATGTGAGGACTGGAGAGGTAGTCCAGTGGTTAGAGCATGTACTACTTCGTCTTAGAGAGGACTAGAGGACTAGTGTTTTGTTTTCAATACCCACACTGGGTGGTTCACAGCCACCCTGTTATTTGAGCTTTCTTCTGTCCTCTGCCAGCACCCCATGTATACATGTAGACATGTAGGCATGGATATGCATGCATAAAAACAAAAATAAATTATAAGTGAATAAATAAGAATCAATAGGTGTCCAGATTGGAGATACCACCAGAAAGAATGAGACAAAAGAAAAGAATAGGGGGAAGGAAAATCGACATAGATCCCTGTGGTGGTCTGAATAAAAATGGCCCCATTGGGTATGGCACTATTAAGAGGTGTGGCCTTGTTGGAGTAGGTGTGGCCTTGATGGAGAAGGTGTGACCTTGTTGGAGGAAGTGTATCACTGTGAGGGTAGGCTTTGAGGTCTCAGAAGCTTACGCCAGGCTCAGTGTCACTCTCTCCACCTGCTGCCTGCCAATCCAGATGTAGAACTCTAAGCTCCTCCAGCAAACAGTCTGCCTTCACACTGTCATGTTTCCTGCCCCACATTGATAATGGACTAAAACTCTGAAACCATACCCAGCCCCGATTAAAGGGTTTCCTTTATAAGAGTTGCTGTGGTATTGGGGAATGAGGTGAGCCAGACAGGAATACTACCTACAGCCTGGCTTTGCAGTTAGTAACTCCTGCACATCCTGCTGAGGACATGAGTGCCGGTTCTTATTTTCACGGGCCCTAAGTGGAAAAAAGAAATCCTTGGGTTTTTGTGTTCCATACCACACACACTGAGGAAGAACAGGCAGAAAGAGGAGTCTGAGAGCATTAAGAGCTGGAGATTGAAAGCTGTGAAATGCTAGCTTCTGGACGTGAAAGCAACATCGACTGCATGAATTCACAGTAGCTGTGGTTACCTGCACACGATCAAGCCAGTTAAAATCCCAGCATGCTTGGGCCCTCTCCCCTAGCTGGAGAGATACTAGAGGTTGCTGCTTGCTAGAGGGAGCATCAATTTTCTTTGGAGATGTGGCCACGAGTGTGGCCCACGTGCCAGCGGATGGCTCAGTGGGTGGACTCAGACCCATGCGCACAGATAAGACTCAATGGGTTATTCTTTTTAAATGTCTTTAAGTTGGGAGAAAAGTGTGTTGGGAGGGGCAGAGGGGGTTGGAGAAGGATAGAGGTGGTGAACTGGTGGACCTATACAAGCGACGTTGAAGCATGTATGGTGTTTTCAATAAATAAATAAAAACTCTAATTAAAGAGAATCCTTTGAGTCTGAAATTGGCCAATAGACCCCTGGCATTATAAATACAGAGGGTGCTGCTATATAATAGCTGCTCAGGAAATACATATTTTATTACACGCATAACCATATATTTCAAGGACAGGGTATAATTTAATTATTTCTCAGGCAAATTGTTGACATCTACTGGCTTGGTGCTCAGTATTCAGGCTCCCTGTGCTCACTAGGTGAACCCACATGAGTTCACAACAACCCCACAGTACCATGGGAGATGTTTAGTACCTCTGCTCTGTAGTTGAGTACACTCACGCCAGGAGAGCATTCCCACTTGTCCAAGATGGCAATTACTACATGAGAGACCAAAATGTCATTCCGATCTGCCTAGCTCCCAAGTTACCTTACCAGAATTGGCTAAATCGTGGGTCCTGTGCAAAGTGAAAACACAAAGCTCTGTGTCCAAACAGTATTCAGAGTTTCAAGATGACCAAGGCGGAATATATAAACACAAAGGGGGGATTTTCTGAATGGCGTCCTTGTGCAATTGCCCAGGCACGGTTCTTCATCCTACTAATTTGCACATAAAAATGGACTCATTTCCTTAGCAAGTAGGGGAATTGTCTGTGTCATTGGTAATCGTGTCAAATCGATACATTATGCAGGCACCAGGAAAGGACCTCTCTCAAGGGTATAGCTTTACAGGAAGGCAGTCAGCACGCCAATTCCCCCAGGTTCGGAGTGTTTGGGTGGTTTGCTTTCCTGTTTTTGCTGACAGGTCCCGGTCCTGACCTGTGTGACACCATGAGCTGCTCTCCTGCCTGGAAAGCTAAGAAAGAAGCAGAAGAGAGTCCAGAGGCATCTTTAAGTGGTTTGCAGGGAGCAGCGGAGGACGCAGGATGTTTGAAAAGCAGGGGACACAGGATGTTTCCTCTACAGACCTCCACCCCATTTCCTCAGGAGAACAGTGGGAGGAGCTCGGTGCTGTGTCAGAGCTCACCTAGAGTTCTGACAGAGGTTTCCTGAGGCGATCGTTCGGATCAGAATGGTATCAGTGGCCCCGGCCCCGACAGGCGTATCTTTTGTGCCCTTGTATCTTAGACCAGTTGATGGTCAGAAGTTGCCACGGCAACACTCAGCTGTTGCTCTTCCCCTCCTCCCTGCCACGGAGGGTTCACGTCTCACCTTTGCCTTGCCTAGACAGCCTGCAGCTCTGGGTCATCAGATAAACAAGCTACGGGTCTCAATACAAAGAAAGCCACTCCAGCTGAGCATGCCAGGCACCTGTGTGACTCTGGGACATGGAAGATGGTGACTGGTTATTTGGGGCATGCTTGTTTGGTTGAGATTTTCGTAGTATTGACAACACCCAAAGACACCCACACACACATATTCAACATATGCCCAATGCCAGCAGGGGTTGAATTATCTTCTAGATCTATGAGTCTTAAAATGTCAAGGAATGTAAAATCAGCTACAAATTCATTGTAAATACCTAGGTTGCACACAAAGATTGCCTAATCTCACAGGACTGAGCTTGAGTTTGGTTAAATGTCCCTGGTAATTCACATGTAGGGTGTACCTGGCATCTCAAAAGAGGCTTTATCAGTGTGTAAGAGAGCCAACACATCTGACATAATTGTAAATGACATAAAGCACCCATCTTCGGTAAGGTTCCCTGGGGAGACTTTTCTCACAGGAAATTCCCATGCTAAGGAAATGTGTCCATTCTGATGTACAGACCCCCAAACAGACCATTAAGGACAGTGCGCAGTTTCCCTTCTGGGGAACAGTCTTCCCACCTTAGCCATAGATAATTTCAGAAAAAGCAGGTCACTTCGCTGTCTTTCAGCTTCTTCTCTCCCACTGTGCATTCTGGGCTACCCATTACAGGGATGTATCCCTAAGTCTAGTCACCTTCAAATGCAATGGTGGGCTAATTCTGATCAGAGAATTCCTACGGAGCCCAGCGATCTCTAAATATAACTGTGTGTCTGCTCATGAGCTGAGTGTAAAACTCCAAACCAAAGATCTGACCTGGTTGGTTCAAAACCTTTGAAATGGGGAAAGGGAGGAGGGAGGAGGGAGGAGGGAGGAGGGAAGAGGGAGGAGGGAGATGGCTCAGTGGCTGATATGCTTGCTGCGCAGGCATGACGACCTGAGTTCAGGTCTCCAGAAAGGGAGTTTTTGAGCTTCTGTCCCCTCTCCTCTGTGTGTGCACGGCATCAAGGCCTCCCTCCCAGGCCCTGCTTGTCTAGCTGCCTTTCCAGCCTATGGGAAGAGGCATGGGCTTCAGATGGATGCAGGACAGACTTCCAGGTGAACCAAGTCTGTAAGCGGCTGGCTTATGACATCTAATGTAACCTCATTGTCGTACATCAGCTCTGGGTAGTCAATGCTGGGATATTTGCCACTCTCTTGCAACACGTAAGCACTTAATGAGATGATCTATAGAGAATGCTTAGCACATAGTATGGCCACAACTCAGAGAAGTAGCTCTCTCTCCTACTCCTTGGTCTCTTGTGATCGCACAACTGAGCTTGGGTAGCAATAAAAAAATTCAAAAGACTCCAGGTTTAAGGAGAGACCCTACCCCAGTGTATATGGGAGAAAGCAATTGAAGAAAACCTTATGTCATCTGTGGACTTTGTGACACACATGCTCATTTCTATACATTGTGAACACACATATACACATATACATATGCAGAAAAGAAAAATCTGAAACACTTTAAAGTAAGGACCCTTCGTTCCCCACAGAACTCTTCTTCTGTATGCTAGGCAGACTGTCTGTCTTGAAGGGACTTCGGAATAACGACAGGTCCAGGAGAAAGAAAAGAAAGTAAAAGGTGTTGGATTGCATAGGCAAGGTGAGTGTGCAGGATAGGTAGTCCCTGGGGAGGGATCTGAGGGCACTTTCTGCATGTCTTGTGACCCCTGTCCTGACTTTCTAAGTCCCAGAATCTCCAGCAAGCACTGAGGCTGCACTTGGGTCCCAAATTTTAAGAAAGTAAAAGAGTTACCTTGTTTTCCTTCCAGGACAGCACAAGCCCCCCTTTTCCATGCAATTGGCGCCCCCTAGTGGCTGAGTAGGTCTTCCCTCCCAGTAGAAGTCTGAGTTGGTTGCAACCAACTCTCTCCATTGAATTAAAGGTCTCATTGTTCCATAAGAGTTGTGAGATCACAAGAGACCTAGGATAAGGGGTGGGAAAAGGAGCTACTTCTCTGACTTGTGGCCATACTATGTGCTAAGTGTTCCCTGTACATCATCTCATTAAGTGCTTAAGTTCCTCAGGAGAATGGCAAATATCCCAGCATTGACTGCCCAGAGCTGATGTACTACAATGAGGTTACATTAGATATCATAAGCCAGCTGCTTACAGATTTGGTTCACCCGGAAGGCTGCCCTGCCTCCATCTGAAACCCATGTCTCTTCCCATAGGCTGGGAATGCAGCTACAGTAGACCAGCAGGAACTGGGTAGGGACACCAGATGCCATGCACATGCAGAGAGAGGGGATGGAAGCTCCCCAACTCATCTTTGTAGGCACACCATTGCCAAATCAGCTGAGGGTCACCAGGTGCTTTGTCCAGTCCCGAGACCACCTGTGGATTACCCCATGTAGCCAGTGTAGAAGAGTCCTCAAGACTCAGTTTCTCTCAGGGGGTACGGACAGTTGAGAGTTGTCTAATGTGGGTGCCAGAATATGAACTCTGGTCCTCTGGAAGAACAGGAAGTGTTCTTAATCTCCGAGTCTTATCCATAGCCCCAGAGAGTTGGTCTCCTCTGTTCTTTTACTTTGCGGTTACATGGGTGCGTCTTTTGCAGAACTCTTTACTGTCTGTGACTTTATGCATATTGATATTCACATAGAAACTCGTGCCAAGCTAATGCTGCTGGTAGCAGACTTTTGTCCTGAATCACTGCTATAATCCTAGACCCCTGGGGATCTCTGATGAGGAACTTCACTCAACTGTCCTGGGAGCCGAGTGGTGAGGCTACAACATGATGTGGAAATCCAAGACCGCATAGCTAGAAATAAGTCCAAGTGACGAGTGACTTGTACAAAACCTGGAGGTTTGGCACAGTGTCCCAAGAAATCTACTTCTAGGAAAAAGATGTCCTTACAAAGATAAGATGCTAAACAATGGGGCCAAGCTGACATCGAAGACACAGGCATGTTTGAGGGTGAGGACAGCTGGATACACATTATACTCAGCTCTGACCACTCAGTGCCACAGGAGGATGGCTGAGGTGGCACCTGGGCATGAGGAGACCCCTGCCCAGCTGAGGGTGTATACGCTGTTCTTGTCAAAGTCCCCTGAGCAGGCCCAGTGAGTCAGATAAGGAGGTAAGACCTTCACAGACAAGCTTGGCAACCTGAATTTGAACCCTAGAACCCCTATGGTGGAAGGAGAAAACTGACTTCCACATGTTTTCCTCTATGTGTGAGCTGTGGTGGGCTCCCACAAATTAAATAAATCAATGTAATGTTTTTAAATTAATAAAACGAGTCCTCTGGCTAATGGGTATAGGGAAACTGAGAACTGATGCATGTCCTTGGAACTGGGCTCCTTCTAGTAGCACAAGGCATCACCATGCCTTGTTAGAACTAGCCTCAGGTAGATAGTCGCCTCTCTCGGCACTAACTAACCAGGCTTGAAGAGGCATGCCATCATATCAGAAGAAGCCAGAGGCAGCTAAGAGTAATTTTAAGGAGACAGTGAAAAGTGTTTTCACATAGAGCATGGGGCAGCGAAATCTGTATGTGGAAGGTGTATGTTTCACTCATTTGTAGTTGGCCAAAGCCCAGGCTGCTGATGGCAGTAGGGGGTCACAGGGCTAGTGTCACAACTGAGCAGTGTAAACAAGAGACCAGAAAGGGACAGGGTAAGGGATGGAGGCAGTGGTACATCCAGACCCCACAGTCAGAGGACACTTCAGTATAGCCCAGTCGCCAAACCAAAGCCAGATTAGTAAGCCACAAATAGAACCGACTTAATTAGGAACCAGAGTGATCAGCAGCAGCAACCAACCTGCTAAACCCACTGTAACCATGAGTGAGTTCTTAGAACTCAAGGTCAAGATAACACTTCTGTCTAAACCACTGGATTTGTATTGCAAACAAGAGTGAACTTGTGGAGGGTAGCAGTGTGAGTTCACCTGGGTGTGCCAGGGAGGGTAGCAGTGTGAGTTCACATGGGTGTGCCAGGGAGGGTACAGTGTGAGTTCACATGGGTGTGCATGAAGGTTAGCAGTGTGTGAGTTCGCATGGTGTGAGATGCACGGAGTCCAGAACTCACCCAGCACACACAATTCCCAACAAGCACACTGCTGACATTCATTTTCCCCACCCATTGTGCACAGTGCCAGCATGCTAACAGTTGCGTGCTTCCCTGTGGATGCCTAAGCTCGGGAATCACAGCCAGCTTGGGGCCCCCTTAGCTGAGTAGATGCAAGAATTCCACCTGCTCTCTTTCACAAGCCACTCCCCGCTGGCTCAGGGCACTGAGCATTAAAGGGCTCCATTGTACAGCTTTGTACACTTTGCTTCTGGAGCTGTTTTAGGATGAGGTGCTAAACAGTTTCTCAGAGGGACTCAGAAGGCAGGTCAGCCACTGTAGCCAAGTGACTTAGAACTGAGGTGGGAAAACAGCAACCCTAAATTTATCTCAAGACTAAGTCTTAACTCCATTGACGCTCTTCCCCCTCTTACTGCCTCAAGGAGAACTGAACAAGAAAGAAGACACAACGGGGTTGGCCCCCAGCAAATTTTAGTTTCCTCTAGGAAGCCTAGGTGTCAAACGCCACTGGGTGGAGTCATTATTCTCCTCTTTACACTAAACAAGAAAAGGAGGAGCATGGAGCATTTCCTTCCAGAGCGCCTCCCTCTGGAGCCCCTCTTTCTGGAGCGCCTCCCTCCAGAGCGCTTCCTTCTGGAGCACCTCACGCGCTGGGTCACAATCATGTGGGTCACTTATCCCACAAGTCTGAGAATCAGTCCTAGAGTTGCTTTTCCATAGACCATGATGTTGGCAGATGCATCGGGAACACTGGCTTTATGGAGGTTTCCAGAGCACTAAGAAGTTGAAGGCTTCCCTGTCCTTGTGGTAAGGATTCAGCAAAGAGCAGAGCCAGCACCCAAGGAAGACTCAGGGGGAGATAAGCCAGTCATCCTGAAGTGCACCTCAGGTCTCAACCTTCTTAGTCCGAGAAGCACTCCCCACCCACCATCTACCCACTCAGCGTCTTGTTTTTGTAAAAACACAGAGAGCAGAACCATTTCTGGAAACCAAGAAGAAACTGGTTGTTACTACATAGCTGAAAAAAAAAAGGTGCAATTTTTCAAAGTCTGTCTCAGAAGGCAGTATGGCCAATATCGCCTTTGTTTAAATGAGATGATGCAAATCAGATGCAGATTATTAATCTCTGAGCGTGCCTAGCACACATGAAAGACGTTCGCACAATGAGGCACTGTAAGAGCTCTGTATCATGACAACTTTGCACTTAGGAATGTGTTCACTAAATGTGGAAACAAGTGAGAAGTAACAAAATGAGCTTCCTGGGAGGTGCGGCAGCACAAACTGGGTGGACGAGTGTACGGCTGGGCTTCAGTTCCTGGCCTGAAGAGCCTCCTCCTCATTCCACGACATTCTTGATTTCCAAGTTTTCTCTGCAAAACAAAATGGAATAGTCTTAGATTAAGTGATTCATGAATCCACCGATTTGGGCAAAATAAGTCATTGCATTGGCCAAGAATCCAGGGTCTCTGATAGGTGGTATTTTACAGCCCATTGGGTGTAAGTCAAGACCTCCATTCAATGCTCCTCTATCCCAAGTATATACCCTCTGTTCAGGATACGCTGATTTTTTTTTAATGTATCAGCACACTTTCTTGTTTCCTTATTCTGTATTGTTATAAAGCCACTATCCCTTTTAGAATGTATGAAACTTCCACTTCACAAATTTATATCCCTCACTTTAAAGATCTGACTTTTAAATGGCAATGAAAATGTTCCCCTGTGTTTAATATTAACTATAATTCATAATTCATTTACTGCCTTCATCACTTATATTAATAATTTATTAAAAATTATTGACTTTGTTTGATAGACTTTATTGGAAATTGCTTCTTGATTTTGACCTTTGTGGATATAATGATTGTCTGATAGTTGGTTTGAATAAAATATTGATTGTTCTCTACTGTAGGGGGCAAGCAAACTGCCATCATTATGTCTTTTCTCATTAACATACAAATGTTGTTTATTACCAAGGTACAGCATTCAAGAACTTCTCCAGTCTGTAATCTCAAACTTCCCTCACTCCTCTTGTAAATCAGTTCCTAACTCCTATGAACTACACAGTCAAATTCATACCAACAACTCCTCTCCTGGTACTGAATTTTAAAATTATTTTAGTTATTTGTTGCTGAAAACAGAAGCATTTAATGGATGAAAAGCTTACTTGAGGGTCATGATTTAAGAGAATGCAACCCATGGTGAAAGCTCATCTTAGCTGACCAAGAAGGAGAGACAAGTCCTGCTTCTACGGGCATTGGCTTTCTTTAAACTGTATCTCCGTGGAGTCTAGGTCGCTGTCACCGCAAGTTGCTGCTCTGGCTGTTTGTTCTCCATGTATTAGGTCACAGCTATCGCAGAACTACATGCATTCACTCACTTTCTCACTTGGTATTCTCTTTGACCTACCTCATTCAGGATCTTAGAAACTTTTATTTAATCTTATTATTTATTTATTTATGGTGACGATCACCTATGTAACTCCCATCTGACCAAAATGAAACTCAAATTTTTGTGCTCTGAGCAAAATTCTTATATCTTTCACAGATAGTTTTTTCTCATCTTTTTTTTATTCGACTCTAAGTGGAAGCCATTTTCAGGATGGTTCCCTATGTCCTCGGTGGTTTTGGCATCTCTCTTCTAGCCTTCACGAAGTCTTTGGAGTGCATCAGCCATTCTTTTGTCCTTTCTTATTTGTTGAGTTTCAACCACATCAGCCCCCCTCCCCCGAGGCATTTCTCAGCAATCCCTAGGTTGCATCTCCTCAAATCAACAGTTCTTGACCCACTCCTCTCCCTCAGCTATTCCCTAGGAAACACTCTCTGTTGCTTGTGTTTAGTTATTACATATGCTGATGAGTCTCCAGTGTCCGTGTCCATCCTCAACCTCTCTCTAAACTTTAGATTTCTGTTTCCAACTTCTGTTTTAACACTTCCACTCAGACATCTGAAATGCATCCAAACAACTTATGGCATAGCGGTCTAACCTTTAGTTCTTATTTTCCATCTTTGCCTGTAAGGCGTGACTCCTCGCTCTCTCCCTTGTGTTGTGTACTTCCCTCTTGCAATTGGCCGTGATGAGAACTTCCTCGCAGACTACTTACCCATGCTCCATGTAAGTTGTTAGAAATAAAAAGTTAACTTTCAGTGCAGCTGAGAAGCATGGCGGCTATGTATCGCTTTTAACATTGTTAATAATAGTCATTTATTGTCTACACATAGCATTCTTCAATTGATAGAGATAGTCTACTCATTCCCGAAAGAAGCCTATCTAATGGAACAATTCTTGGAATGTGGACCATGGGTCAAGATCAATGTTGCCACCCCATGGGTAATGTGGTACACAATAGAAATTCGATGGAGAATGGAGAGCCATGGAAAATTACAAGTTAAAAAACACAGTGATCTAAAGGCCAATGAAACTCAAATGACTGCCAATTTTCTGCCTTGGAGGAATAATTTTCGAGGAGCCAAATTTAGCAAGAGAGATTTGAAAGGCACCAAGCAAGAAGTTCAGAATGAAATACACCAGGCATGGCCTCAGAAAGCTAGTCAATAATTGTACATTTGCATTTTAACTCTTCCTCATCGTTACCAAAGGTGAGTTCCCCGATATCTATCCAAGATGTGAAGCACTGTTTATCTGCTTGCCTGCTGATGAGTTCATGGCTCAGCTCTGCAGCTACTGGAGCAGTGCAACTCATCCTCTCTGCTACACAAGGTGAATAAGATGCTTGGGAGAAGGAAGCATTTTTCAATGTTGAATAGACTGTTTGCCCTGAGCAATTATATATATATGTGTGTGTGTGTATGTGTGTGTGTATATATGTGTGTGTGTGTGTGTGTGTATGCCATATCCTACAGTATAGATAACAAAGCTGTGGCAGTTATTAAAGTTGTCCCATAAGGCTTTCAACTCTTCCGTGTTCTAGCACACAGATTTCCCCCACTTTCCTTAAGACCCCATACAATGCCTGCCTTTGGGTAGACTTACTAAGTACTAGATGCACAGAAAAGCACTTTGCTGTATCAATCATTTGAGGTAGATATTATTATTGTGACTTCATAGATGAAGAAACTGAGGCTTAGCACAATGAGCTAAAGGCCAGTGAAACTCACCTGACTGCCTCTACCAAGAGGTAGAGAGGTCAGCTTTGAACTCATTGTCTGTTTTGAGCATCTATCTATCTCAGTCCTTCCAGGGATGAGTCACTGCATCTATAGGAAGTAGAGCACAACTGTCCACACAGGGCAAAGCATGTTTACACACGGTACTCAAGATTCAACTTACGAGTCCAGGAGAACATTCTATTTAGTTGGTGGGATTTCATTCAAATTTTGTAATATTGAGTGGAAATTTATTGATCAGAGTTATCCAGAAAAAGGAGAACCAATAAGGGGTGTGTGTGTGTGTGTGTGTGTGTGTGTGTGTACATATGGAACTGGCTCACATCATGTAAGAGGTTAACAAGTCTAAGATGACAGTGTGAGCACATTTGTTACTTTTCTTGTTGCTCTAAATCAAAGACATCAAAACACATTCCAGCAGGAAAGATTCCTCGTGTCTCCTGGTTTTGGAGAGTGCAATCTCTCCTGGGAGGGAACAGGTGGCAGCTGGAACCTTAGCCCTGTCCACAGTGGCAGGAACATGAGGTAGCAGCTCTTTACATTGTAACCCCCAGAAAGCAAAAGAAGCTGGCTTCATATTGGAGGTGTGGGTCAGGCAGGGAATAATCACCCTTGTGACCTCCTTCCAGCAGCTGGGCCCCACTCCTTGAATGTTTCATAGCCTTCAAAATAGCATTAGAAGCCAGAAACCAAACATTCAAATCGGGAGCCCGTGGTAGCACACTTCAGATGCAAACCATAGCAACAAGACTGAAGACTTGAGACACAGGAAGGAAGAAAATGCAGTTCAGGTCTGAAAGCTGCCAGGCCGAAAATACAGCTCAGCTTGTGCACAGGGTCTCAGCTCAGCATGTGCACAGGAGGTCTCAGGAGGTCTTTTTCTTGAGAAGTCAGCATGTTTGTTCGGCATAGACCACCACGTGACTAGATGCAACTCCCCATAGTAGGTCTCTCTTCCTGTGTCTTGACATAATCAACTTAAAAGAAAATAAAAAAAATAAAACCCACAGGCTTATTGTGAGTAGTTTCCACTCATGATCATGTGACTCAGATGCTTTGGGCCTGTGGTGATTCATGTAGCGCCTTGTGGTAGGAATGCACAGCCGAAGATGCCGGTTCACTACTGAAATCCCCTCCTAGTGCACGCCCTCAGTGACGTAACTTCCTCCCAGGCGGTCCCTGCAGAGGATCCTCCCATTTTCCAGCCCACTCATAAGCTGGGAACCATGCCTTCAGCATGAGACCTGCAGGGAGCATTAGGAACCAGTTACATCATGTGGTTCAATGCTTTCTGCTCACAACACTGTTAATCACCTCTCAGGCATGGGCAGATGATGCATAGAATTTGCTATCACTAGAAAGGAGCCTGATTGAATAATTTGAGGTTGGACATCAAAAGTACCACCCATGGTCTCTCCCTTGTCAGCATGACCGAAGCCACCACTCTGCCTCCCTGTGAAGTCACGGGAAGCATCCACCGACCTCAGTGGAAAGGACACCATGCTCTGCCACCTGGCAAAAGTGCAAAGGAGCTCCAAGTGCTTTTATGTCTGTCCTTTTGTAAGCTGATGCTTCAAATACATTTTGTTGTTGTTGTTTACAAGCGGCATTATTCTGTTGTTTACTCTATGGGAAGCTGCTCACACAGGAAGCCATATTCATTTCTAAACTTAACTGATGGACATTGTGGTTTGACCCCTTGCATGCAGAAACACTGATGCTAGAAGCCGCCCATCAATAGGAGACAGGCAGTATCTGAGTTCATCCTGGGATTGGTTTTTAATTGCATTCTTTATCTTAGGCGCTCCTGGCTACCTCTGGAATGATTGATCTTGTCCCCAGTCACCTGCCACACTTCCAGACACCGCTTGGCATCACCGAGAATGAGCTAAGATGCTCAGAAGAATGTCATTTTGCTCTGGGCAAAGGTTGGTTTATTGTCTATGCAGGTAAGATGCATGTGCAGTGGAGATGACAGGGAAAGAAAGGCTCAGGGCACAGATTTTGGCAGGCAGAGACCAGGTACTAAGGAGTTCACTCAAAGTCAGTCACTTTTCCCAGTGACTCCCATCTCTACACTACGTGTGTGCCACAACTGACCCCTTTCTGTCTGGATCCTTCCCAGAAATAAAACACTGCCAAATGCTTCCCTATCATTGGCTATTTTTATTGTTCCTCCCCTGTCAAAAGGACTAAAAACAATAAAACCAAGAACTCACACCTGTCACTCCTGGTAACTCTTCTGCCCCACCCCCAATCAGCTACTCACACCTGCCACTCCTGGTCACTCTCCTGCCCTACATCCAATCAGCTACTTACACCTGCCACTCCTGGTAAGTCCCCTGCCCCACACAGAACAGTCCAGAATGCATATTACAGGGGGTTTTTAAGACAAAAAACACTGAAAAACTACTGTTAGGAGCCATCTAGGATAGGCTAAGGATAGCAGGTCACCTCCAGGAAGGTGACCCACTGCTTCTGCATGGTCCTCGATGGGTGAGCTCTATGAGGCAAGCTCCCAAAGAGATTTGGTCTTAGGATTGCTTCTTGAAGCTGATATGCCTTTCCTGTCCTTATAAATTTAATATTATATAATCCCTGGGTACTATCCCACCCTATTGGGCATATTTGTGCAGATCAGCAAAGATGTATTGTCTTGTAGTGATGCTATATAGACAAATAGATGGTTTAATTTGTAATGATGATACTGTAAGAATTCCTAAAAATGTACTAGTATTTATTAAGCCCTTTATAATAGGACTTTTATTAAAGCCCTTTCTGATATGAAATCTGCAGTGAGAACTCTGCCAGTCTCCACGTGTCATGAGTTAATTGCTTCTGAGGTAGAAAGCAGGCAGCTACAACTTAGGGATACATTCCTTAGAGCTGTAAACAATTACAATTAGCCAAAGGTCATAAAAGGGAACTAACAATTTATTGTAGGTGAAAAGGCAGAAGATAAAATATTGACTGGGTTTACCTATACAAAACTGCAATGTCAACATAGTCATAAAAGTTATGGTTTTAGACTCTCTAGGAACCTGTGTAGCTAGTGATAGATAATGAATGTCTAGCTAGATAACTAGTCTTAATGGGAACACAGGCAAACATCTCTGTTGTAAACTTCTTATTCTATTTATGATTAGAATTTGTGTTTAAAATTTAGCAAACTTCTGGGTTTTTTTTTTATAATTTATTTTATTTATATGAGTACACTGTAGCTGTCTTCATGCACACCAGAAGAGGGCATAGATCCCATTACAGATGGTTGTGAGCCACCATGTGGTTGCTGGGATTTGAACTCAAGACCTCTGGAAGAGCAGTCAGTGCTCTTAACCACTGAGCCATCTCTCCAGCCCTGGGTTGTTTTTTTTTTTTTATGAGATATTTTCTTTATTTACATTTCAAATGTTATCCCCTTTCCTACTTTCCCCTCTGAAAATCTCCTATCCCTTCCCTCCTCCCCCTGCTCCCCAACCCACCCACTCCCATTCCCAGTCCTGGCATTCCCCTATACTAGGGCATAGAACCTTCACAGGATCTAGGGCCTCTCTTCCCATTGATGACTGACTAGGCTATGCTCAGCTACATATACAGCTAGATCCATATGTCCCACCATGTGTTTTCTTTGATTGGTGGTTTAGTTCCAAGGAGCTCTGAGGGTACTGGTTAGTTCATATGGATGTTCCTCCTATGGGGCTTCAGACCCCTTCAGCTCATTGGGTCCTTTCTCTAGCTCCTTCACAGGGGACCTTGTGCTCTGTCCAATGGATGATTGTGAGCATCAACTTCTGTATTTGCCAGGCACTGGCAAAGGCCCTCAGGAGACAGCTATATCAGGCTCCTGTCATCAGGTTCTTGTTGGCATCTGCCATAGTATCTGCATTTGGTGGTTGTTTATGGGATGGATCCCCAAGTGGGGCAGTCTCTGGATATTAGAAATAGAATGTTAATATTTTTAATTTATTTTTTAAAGATTCATTTTATTTTTACTTGTGTATATGTGTGTCTGTTTGCCATATGTGCAGATGCCCTCAGGGACTGTTAGAAGGAGTTACAGAGACAAAGTTCAGAGCAGAGAATGAAGGAACCAACTCCACAAAGTTGTCCTCTGACCACATATGCATACATGCACACACACACATGCACACACACACACACACACACACACACATGAGTACCAAATACACATGCACACACACATGGGCACACACACATGCACACATGTGGACACACACACACATGCACATGCACACATGCACGCACACACACATACAAACACATATGCACATGTACACATACACACACAAGCACACATGCACACACACATGCAGGCACACACATGCACACACAGCAATACACATGTATCCCTCTCTATCACACACACATGTACACACAGACACAGACACACACACACAGACACACACCACACTGATAACCTAAAAACGGAAAAGAAAACACCATAATGAAACCAATTACTTTCAATATTAACTTAGAAAGTTATTTTTTTTTAAAGTGGTAACTATGTGAATGAAATAAAGAATATAGAAACTACCGGACATAATCATTCATTCTGTGGTATATAAGAATATCACCCTGTAAACATGAAAATTTGTTTAGCATTTAAAAATAAAAACTTAAACCAAAAATTTAAATTATACTTTGAAATCCCCAAAAAGAAATATCACGGGCAAAATCAAGTCATCGTGGTTTAAAGAAGACCCGGGCTTCTAAGGCCGTTGCAGCCGCAAGCACAGAGGGGAACACAACTTGTGCTTCGCTCTGACCTATTGCCTGGCAGCCTCTCTTGTTGATGTTGGCATCCCATGCTTTATTTGCTAGCAAATTAATTTGGGCAGTGATCCCTATCACGAATCTCTGAATGGCTCACAGAGGCTGGTTTTATTACAAGAGGCCTTTTCTCTGCCGCCTGCAGCATCCTTGGTGAGGAGAAAGAGCTGGCAGAGGTGCTGCCCAGCCTGCACAAGGCCAACGGCCTACAACAAGCATCATAGGTGAGTTCCAGCCCCAGAGCTCTCCTCTTGTCCTCAGCCTTTAAAATGATGCCTTGGCTTATTCTGGCAATTGTCAGTGCAGCCAAGAACAGCGACAGAGAGGTGTCCTCTTTCCTGAGGGTCTCTGTTTTCTTGTGCACTGCCTCTGTGGCCTCTGATTCCAATTTCCTCAGAGAGTGCCCTTGGCTCTCTGACACTTCTTTCCTCAGTGGGACAGCTCATTGCCTTCCAATCTCATGCTTGTCAAGCCATGCATCCGTATCCCCAGGGCTTTGAATAAACCACCTATCCCGGGAAACTAGGCGAACTTCACAGCTAAGGATATTAGGAGATCGCTAAAGAAACACTTGCCTTCCATAAACTGTCAGGCACCTAGATATGTGACACCTTAGCAGCCGGGACATTTGGGTGCAAACAGGCAACAAGGAAATGGATTGTGGGTAAGGCTATAGATTCATATTGTTTGGGCAATTTATGTTTTCAGGTTGTACTGGCTGGCTTTGTGTGTCAACTTGACACAAATTGGAGTTATCACAGAGAAAGGAGCCTCCCTTCAGGAAGCGCCTCTGTGAGATCCAGATTTAAGGCATTTTCTCAGTTAGTAATCAAGGGTGGGAGGGCTCATTGTGAGTGGTGCCATCCCTGGGCTGGTTGTCTTGGGTTCTATAAGAAAGCAAGCTGAGCAAGCCAGGGGAAGCAAGCCAGTAAGCAGTACCCCTCCATGGCCTCTGCATCAGCTCCTGCCTCCAAGTTTCTACCCTGTGTGAGTTTCTGTCCTGACCTCCTTTGGTGATGAACAGCAATGTGGAATTGTAAGCTGAATAAACCCTTTCTTCCACAACTTGCTTCTTGGTCATGATGTTTTGTGCATGAATAGAAATTCTGACTAAGACACAGGTAGATTTAGACAAGTATCTATTCATCATCTATTTATCCCAAAATGAGAGAAACATCTTACCCATGTCTAGCATGGCAAATATGTAATTTTATTGTGGTTAGTTACTACAGGAGCATGGGTGGCCCAAAGGAAGTTATGTCATCAAAAGCATAGATGATGACTCTCAAAAGCTGTATCTCTCAGGAGCTCCCTGTCCAACTTCCAGGCGGCTCCAGTATGAATCTTCTCTCTTCAGCAACTGTTTATATATATATATATATATACATATATATATCCTTTGGAAGGGGGTCCTGTGAATCTGGAACTTGATGAGCTTTTAGATCATCTTAAGTTTCAGGAACTTCCTGGATGTTGTGTATTTCCTGGGTCTTAGGAATCTTTTTCCTCCCTAGGAAGGAAGGTTCCCATTCTTAGGAAACAGCTACACAACAGTAGCTAAGGCCACCCTTCCCTTGTACATTTCCATGCAGCCATTTTACTAGAAGTTGGGGTAAAGCAGGTTGTGGGCCACTACAAGTGTTAGCTACCACCCTGTGGGCTTGTTTGTGAGTGGTATACCACTTCAGTGATTTCTACTTGAAAATTAAAATAAGGAATTATTGAGAACTGTGTACATAGACAATCAGAAATATCAAAGTGTGGAAAAGTTCATTCAAATCAAATATTTACAGACAGTTAACATTGAGATGACGTTCAGACTTTCAAGAAAAAAATGGAAGGACTTTGAAATGGGCAGCTAGGTGACTGGATGCCCTACCCAGGGAGCCTGTGTGCAGGGGGTAAGTGGGGACCCTGCCCAGGTTGCCTGTGTGCAGGGATCTGCTCTTCTTGCCTTAACACTCCAAAAGAAAACTGACTTTAAAGCAGCCGAGGCTTGTCCTCTAAACAGTTAAATACATTATTTTCTGGAGGTGTGCCCTTGACTGTTGCCCTGTGAATATAAAATCATCTTGCTTTTAATTATAATTAATTAATTAAACAGATGAATTATTTATTTATTTTGAGTCAGGGCCTCACTATGTAGATCTGGGTGGTCTAGAACTGTTTTGTATAGAGCAGGGTAGCCTTGAACTCACCAAGATCTACTTGCCTCTGCCTCCCAAGT